>NC_090067.1:8785271-8996437 GCF_038355195.1 Osmerus mordax
CCTTCCTGCAAAAACAGTGCTGTGTCCCATTTTCCCATTTTCCTTGGTTGTTCTGACATTCTGGAAGTTGTGCTACAGACAGACTCTGATTAGGTATCTGACTCAACCATACATTTTGGTATTATGAGTATTGCTTTAGCGGTGGGGTGATTTCCCCCATGTGACACCGTCACACATTTTCTCCCTGTCCGAGTCATCCATTGACACAGCTGTCTAAATACAGGAGTCTCTCAAGTCAAATGACTTTCCTCAGGAATCCACATGCCAGTGTCTTCTAGGGAAACTCCAACATGATTTCCTCCGAGTTGGGAGATTTTCACGCAGCCAGAAGTCTTTTCACGCAACCCCAACACAAACACTGGAGAGAAATACTGAAACGTCATTCAAATCATCTCAAGAAAAGCAACATTTAATAAAAACCTTCCTACAGGAAAAAAATTGTATTGTGACCTGACATAGTGAGATATTGGCAACTTGTGAGCGAAACTCTCTGGTCACCCTTTCCCTTGTCCATTCTTATTGACAGGAATCGATCTCAGGAAATTACTAGGTTACTAGGTTTTCTCTGCCTGTGTGGACCTAATTCGTATGGTCTTTCAGTGCTGTTCCCTGGGTTAGGGAGGGTCAGAGCAGTCCAGGACTCAGAAGGAGCTCCTAATGATGAAGGCCGTCAGCGGGGTGGAGAGAGGAACTACATCATTAGGGTTAGGGTTAGTCTGGACTACGAGAGATTTCACAAGCGTTGGACTCTCCCTTGTTGGAGTCTTTTACAGTTCACACATGCTCCAAGCGAGATCTGAGAAGTGTGTGTGTGGTAGGGGGAAGGAGCATGTGTGTGAGTGAGAGATGATCTTGACTGTTTTTACACTGGATTTTTGCTTAGATAAGATTCTAAGATTAGTTGATCTTTTCCACGAAGATAGCACTGAGTATGACACACACACACACACACACACACAACTAACACTACCTAACCCCTCCAGCCCAATCCATCCCCCAGGACCCTCCATCCTCCAGCCCCGGTGCCCCAGACAGGGGCTCCTGTGTGCTGCCCCCTCCTTCTGCCAGCCCCCTGGATCAATGTGTCTCTCAGCAGTGCAGCTGGAGCTCTTTGATTTACAGGTTCCACATGTGGAGGTTCCACAGAGCCATCCCTTGGGCCCGCTGCCATACTGTACCGTCTGCAATATACCGCTTAGGGTTGCATGTCTGCATGTCTAGAACTTAATATACTCTCTCCCGTACTCATTCCCTTCCCATAATGAAAGCAAGGCCCTTGGTCAGTGATGGTCTCTGGAATGTGGTACATTCACACAGGAAGGACAGTAGGCACAGAACTTAAAGACCGGGAAAGAGAAAGACAGGGACATTGTGTACTTGGGGCATACAGGCCTACACAACAGGCCTGCTGGCAGAGGGGTGGTGTGGTGAATGGTATCTGACTGAACAGCAGCTGGCTCAGCGTTTAATGACTTGGTCTCTGTTTTCAGATCTGTCCCGTCAGGGTCTAAACAAAACGTTCAGAGGCACACAGTCGAAAACGTGCTTCTCAGATTTGTGCGTCTCTTTACACCTCTGCTGCTACCCTTCTTTCCTTCTCTTACTTCTCATTTTCTTTACTCACCCCCTTTGTGCATATCCTTCTCTCTCTCTCTCTCTCTCTCTCTCTCTCTCTTCTCTCTCTCTCTCTCTCTCTCTCTCTCTCTCTCTCTCTCTCTCTCTCTCTCTCTCTCTCTCTCTCTCTCTCTCTCTCTCTCTGTTGTTTATGTGTTTCCAGGTGGGCAGACAGTTTGCTGAGCCCATGCAGTCAATCACTGCTGAAACTCTCTCAGGAAGTCTTTCACTCAGTGTGTTATGTCTTCTCCCTCTTCTTTATTGCGTGCTCTGCTCACACAACCATAATGTCCTTCTCTTGGCCTGCCCCCCCACCCCCCCCTCTCCCCGGCCCTACCCCTCTACCACCACCTCTCCATCCCCCCTCATGCCATTCCTCTTCCTCCTCCCTCCAGGTTGTTCTTGAAGAGTCACAGCGGGACAGCCGGCAGGCAGAGCAGCCTGGTGATCCACGGGGCGGACTTCAGCACCAAGGATGTGGACAACGACAACTGCATGTGCAAGTGTGCTCTCCTGCTGACTGGGGGTGAGTGCGGGAAGAGACCCTCAAAATAGTATGGGCCATGTGACCCGAATGAACACCATGAACAACCTACAGTAGGAGAGAGATGATGACATTGGTCTATTTCAGTCCGAGCAGCATTCTTGCGCTGGCACACCGACAAGGTTTGTATCTTTAGTTCCATTTGCGCCCCGTTTTTTGATCGCTGACGTGTCCCCTTTCCTTTCTTTTCCTCTCTTTCTCCTCCATTTCCTGCCTCGGTAAGGTTGGTGGTTTGACGCCTGTGGCACGTCCAACCTCAATGGCATGTACTTTATGCAGGGGCAACATGTGGGCAAACTGAACGGCATCAAATGGCACTACTTCAAGGGCGCTAGCTACTCGCTACGAGCCACCACCATGATGATCCGCCCCCTGGACTTCTCCTAGGAACTCCTTCCCTCCTCCATGCGCCACCCCTCCCCCCATCCTCCAAGACATGCCAAACATCAAGCTGTCGAGTTGAGACGAGTCCTTCCTGGTTCTGTTTCCACTCTGTTGCCTTGTCTCTTTACCCAAGGTACCGGGAAGTCGTCTGGTTCGCTCACTTCTGCTGCCATTGTCTGGTACCTGAGACTGCGTTCTGAGATCCACACACCGGAGAAGAAGAGGGTAGGAGGGGCTGGTGGAACAAGAAGGGATGCTTCACCCCATAGCTAAATGATCTGAGAGAGGGGAACTCTTATTTTTGACGGACAGATAGACTTTTTTTTAAAGCATACTCTGAACTGATGTTTCTTTCAACTGTCCCTCACTCTGGCCCTGGGGACACCTGCTGGCCTGTTGACTGATCCATTTGTAGGCTTGGAGCTGATGGTCACATTGCTCACGTTCTGTTTAGACTCCGAGACAACTATGAATCTCAAAAATATTTTTGTGCATCTGGGATGTCCACACAAGCCATATGGAAGATATTGAAAGTTTTGCGCAGAATGATTGGGGACTTGTAAATGTATTTTATGTTTGATTTTTTTTTTTTATTACAGCTGTACACAATAACCTAATGCATTTGGATTTATATGACCTTTTGTACATTACCTTTCTATGGACAATAGAAAAACCACAAACTTACAAGGTAACCTTGAGTATAAGAGGTTTGTCTTATATGGACTGGTCTAGTTCTGCAACAGTTCTGAGAATGAGCTTCGGCCCATGGTTTTGCTGCCACTTACATACTTGTTGTCCTGCCAAACTTTTCTGATTATTTTCAAAGTTCGAATGTCACGTTATTATTGGATTTATCTGTATTTGTCATTGGCGACGTACATGTATATCCCTGCCAAGGTCCAAAAGTGATTATGATCACCATTGTTCTAAAATGAGAAAATGAAAACATGAACACAGATGCATTTATATACAATGTAGAAGCATGTGGTGCCAGCTTCAGCTGTACTTTTGTGGAATACTATTATTTTGTGTGCCACTTTGGGTTATTGAAGGTCAATTGATGACCTGTCAATATTTTTCAACAATCCCATTTTTTTTTTCAACCCATCCCCTATGATTGTTGCTTCACATCAATAACCTTATTGAACTCTGTACCCAGACTGTTCATGTTTCTCTGCAATGCTGATCAGATCTCATAAGTGGACTTAAGGATGAAATTAAGGATACATTTTTTAGCCCATTTTTTTATTGTCCATTTTTAATGTGCACATGTATTGCATAACTACAAACAACAAACGAAACAACAAAGATTCTTAATGTTATTAAATGTTGATATAACAAGAAGTTTCAATGGAAGAAATGCTCTTGGTGTCTGGAATTCATAGAACTTAGTGACATACTTGCAGTAAATGGTATAACTTTCCTGAGGAAAGCGCCGCCTTTTTGTTCCTATTCCTCCAGAACCACAGTGGTGGTTTGAAGTAAGCATACAACATAGACATTATAACAATAGTCGAGAAATGTGCCTTCAGAGACTGCTGTTACCTCAATTTTACCATTTATTTAAACTAATTTTGTAACAAAGTGGTCAATGTTGTGTTGTTAGACAAAATAAAAAGCATGTGATGCACAAATGTTTTCAATTTTTTTAATTCAATTTCATAATTCACGTTTATAATCCACAAAAATGCATTCCCATAAACTCTCTTACACATGTCTCTAATTTGACTCAGCTCAATTCTTTCCTTTTCAGGACAATATTTTGCTTTTCACAGCAGCACATTGACATACTCAAATAGTCATTAAATGACCGCACTGACAGGCAAACAAAGCCAGATGGCAGAGTGAGTAGTGTCAAACGAAAGTTGTCTCACAGTATACAGATGCAAAATAAATATAATGTTTAGAAACGTTTCCAGTGCCCATAAAGCCGGCAGCCATTGGGTGGATGATATCTCAGCTCGTTCTTTGTAGTGACCAATAGCTGAGGTGTCAAACGAGGCTGTCGGAACAACCATAGCTCTCCATGGCTGACATTCCTGGGCCTAATCAGAGGTGAAACAAATGGCTGCTGCCTGCAAACCACTACTTATCCCTCAGCGCCTGTGCTGACCTGACACCCCGGCTGGAATGTGTGCTTCACACAAGAGCAGGAGCAGAAAGGGCGAGGGTGAGTCTGTGCACACACACACACACACACACACACATGAACACACCAGAGCAACAGGGTCAGTAGTCAGTGGCAAACCTCATTCTTGCCAAGAGATTCACACGATGCATCCTTACCCGAGGTGTGGTATGGAGGACGGAGGACCACTCCACAGAGGTGAGACGTAAAGAAGACAACTTTTAACAGTTGAGAGATTTCCTCTTTTTTTCCCATTACGAAAGGGACAACGTTGATGCTTAACCGAGAAGAGATGGGCTCAGCTCCAGCCTCGCATATCTAGGATGTAAGGTGAAGTCAAGTCTGACTTCAGTCTCCCCCTACCCCCTGCCTCCACGGCCAGTTGGCTCAGCCGAAGACAGATCATTTCCTGTTTGCTGAGGGCGGTGGGATGAGGGGGGGGGGGGGGGGGGGGAGACGGTGAAGCAAGAGGGTTCCCCAAGGGAGGCTGGGCCTGTACTGCAGACCCTGCTGGGCCAGGGCCAGATCAGATAAGGGAGGGGGGGGGTATTACCTGCAGTGTGAACACAGAGAACCCTCTCACTCCCCTGAGACCACCTACGCACATGCAAAATGAGGAACAGGCGGAAATGGGGAATCTATTTTATGAAAACAGAACATGTCTTCTAAGCCCCCATCATTAACTTTAAAATGTCAAAATTCCTCCTCGCTTCCGATTTATAAGATTGTGAGGGAAGATAAATCTTTGAAAAAACAAAATGAGAATAGGATGCTCAGACTACTAAGAAAGATTCTGGAAGTCATCCTTAGAAACCTTGATGTCCTGCGTGATACAATAATGCAGGATGCAGACATCCACTCTATACGTGACTTGAATGGAAGCATTTCGAGTGAACATATTTTACCTGAGAGTTGATATGGGGATGGAAGTTTCACCTTCTAAACACAATCCAAAACACAAGGCACTTCTCAGTGGACTACTCAGACTAAATAGCCTTCTTGGACCTCGGGGTTAAACTCTATGCTGACCAGTTGGAATCCACAATGGGGTGTCTCAGTATTGCATGTACAGTAGGGTGTAGATATTTGTATTTGTTTCATTTCAGTGTGAATTTGTCCTTAAACTTTGTGGGTTCTGTGGTTTTCCACCCTAACAACTGCAAGGCAGCTGCAGTATTATCAGCAGTCGAGTTGCTGAAGTAGACTAATTCGGCTTCATCACAAAATTCAATTTCCTTAAACAAGAGCAGCTGTTTACCACAGAAAACAACATAGAGGGGGAGAAGCTCATCTGTGAAACATTAGACCACAAAACTACAGAATATAGAAATGTAAAGCAGCTTTGGTCACCATTTGATCAAATCCAATATCTGCTACCACATAACAATGTCTAAGAACAACCTCTGAGGTCCCAGTAGGGAAGCATTCAACACACACCATTACTAGACATGTATGTGATTGTAGGGCCTTGGTTTAGGAATTACAATACTTGTGAGACTGAAGTGGTGTGGTGAGGGACTATAACACCACAAGACACATTAGAACATAACTTCCCATGAATCAAATTGGCTACAAAACTGAGGGCAGCCTAAAAAAAACAAAAAACAAAGTCATCACGTGCAAGTTGACCGAAAATCGTTACATCAAGCATTACCATCAATGCACACAAATCCAATTCATTCAGTCATGCTCGTTGTGGCCGACCTGAAATCCAAAACCTTCCACACAGTCTCGGTGGGATTGTTAAAAATTAGGTGTTAGGTCATGCCTTTATTGTTAATGGTTCTTTCTGAGGAAATGAAAGAATTGTTGTTTTCATCCAAATGTGCTAAGACATTTTTTTGTAATCTGAGACATGACGATCCATATCAAGTTGAAGTACTTTAGAGATTTCTTACACTTTTATTGGAATTGTGCCATGTGTAAAATAAAACTGTACTCATATGATTCATAATATTTTAAAATTCCCAGATGATGCTTCAACTCCTATGATAGCCTGTGATTCTCAATTCTACATTCATGACTTTTATAAAGAAAGTGGTTGCTATTGGCACACCCTATTGGTTTCCACAGTAATAGATATTCTGTCTGGCCATGCATTGAAAACCCATGAGCATTGCGCTACAGCGACTGGGTTGGGTTGGTCTGCTTTTGAGTGAAAACTCCTGTGTCATTTAGCAAAATAAATGGAACGGAATAAAAGTATAAACATGAGGTGAGGTTAGCGACCCCTCCATCGAGAAAAACTCAATACTGTAGGTGTTCAGCGTGACGGATGGTCTGCAAGAGTGGAAATGACAGTTGGTTTAGAATGGTAGAGAGAGCAAGGAGAGGCTATAGGCAGTGGCTGCCTCCAATGTTACAGGCTCTTGGATTAGCAAAATGGAAAATTAGTGCTAAGTTTTAAGGCACAGACGGTTAATGGCATGTTTAACTGTGCCTTTCCGATGGTGCAGGCAGAATCAGACCCAGGGGAGCTGTTCTTGATTGACCTCAAGTCATGTTTGAGGCACCACTGTGACATGAGGCTGGCTACGGCTTGATGCTGGGAATGTCTCTTCTTTGTTTAATTAAAAAAGAATGGTTCTAAAATGGCCTTTATGTTCATAGACATTTGAATGTAAAACATACATAAAATAGATGGTATAAGATTGTTTTAAGCTGCATGTCAGTGTCAGTGGATGTGATATGACATTGGGAATTGTCAAATTATCATGTGCTGTGTTGTATAGGCCTATAGATTAATACAAATCACAACGTTGATGCCCATAAACATTAAATAATGCTGCAAAAAGGTGATAACCCGTCTGTTATGTGCGGCAGCTTGAAGAATGAGAAATGTCTCATTATTATCACTATATCATTATAATGCACGTGCAGCGCATGGCAGGGCCAGGCCCACAGATAACGAGGTGTGATGACCGACTAACAATATGCCCAGAACAACACCTCTTTACAACGCCACAAGTGCAGAGGACAAACCCTCATCCAAAGACCACATCATAACCACTTAAAAACGGATTCGATGGTTCATATTAAAGATTGCGATTAGGTCGCGGGAGGTAAAACGCCTATTGATTGATGTGAAAAGATGGGAAGATGTAGGTATATTCTGCTCTATCCTAGTTTAAAGTATATCTAGGGGTTGCCAACTGTTACATATTAGCCTGGACGTCCCTTGGGTCTAAATGATTCGTCCCAAACGTGACTTCCCTTGTCCCGCTTATTGACTGCTACGCTGATCTAACCACTGACTGACACAATAAATGTGCAGCAGTGCTGATCACTACACTTGATAACTGATCACCGACACCTGTCATAATCCAATCACAGCACACTTTCACGCGCAGTAGCTGTAAAAAGTACTGTAAAAAGCTGTACTGTAAAAAGATCAGTATTCATTAAGTAAATGCATTACATAAACCAGGTCAACAACTTCTGGTAGCCAGCAGTTACGTTAGCTCTCGTTCTCTCACACAAAATGCATTTTTTTACGAGTTTGGGTGATCTTACCAAAATTACACTTATGATTATGTTAGCTACTGCCTTTCAAGTAAGAGGGAATATGGTTTCAAATTGTACGTTAGCTACATCGACGAAGGTAAGGTTCATCTGACTCATTCAGTTAACGTATAGCTAGCTAGCCTACACTAGCTAGCTAGGCTAGCTAATGTAGGCTACTCAATTATCTGATTGTCAGCTGGCTTGCTAGTCGTTAATGTTAACAGAATGATACTAATTGGTGTGTCATATTTATTTCCTGTGCCTATGGATAATGTAATGTAACGTCTTTCTCGGTTTCTAAAATCTGGAAACGGGACGGGAGATCTTCGTGGGGGCGACCTATTATCGTTCGATGAAAAGAGCGAGAATCCGCACAATCCCAGTTTAGGGTTAAGAAAACAATAGTTAACACAATCTGTTCTGTTTATAACTTCACCGGAAGTGTAGACCTGACTGGTTTCTGTCCGGAAATGCGTATAACTGTCGTGTGCATTGAAGTCGTTTCCAAGGTGATAACAATTAAGGTCACGTCATAATGGAAATAGTGTACAAAGTAAGCTGGGGTTCCAAGATGCATTTCATTAGAAGTCTGACAACGAAAGCTTGCAAACATGGGCTGTATTAACTCTTCAAATGAACAGATGCCTTACTGCCCTGGCAGTGACACAAAGGTTTGATTTTGCTACAAAATATTATGATTATGATAAAATACAAAAGTAAATGTATTAGAATATGATATTAGAAAATGTATTGAGCTATTCTACTCTTGTTAAGTGACAATGTTATTTACCTGGATATGCTCACTGTCTCTCACTTTACTACAAAACTCTTATACAGATTATATTTTTGTAAGTAGGCTTACTGGTTAATTGTCTTTTATATACAATAGGAAAACCAAGTGTCTCCTGTACAGCAAGTTAAGGTTGCGGAGGACATGCATCAGTGGTAAGAGAATCAGAAAATCTCAGATAAAAGCTGAATTTATGGATACCAAAAGGCTTCAGAAGTTCACTTTGTCTATTACTGCAGAGAATCCTTTACCTTTTAGAAATGTTGAGAAATTGAAACCGTTTCTCCTTGCAGCAGGAGGCGTGACTCTTCTACCTCAGGCCAGGTGACAATGGCAGCTCCAGCTGTTAGTACCAAGGCCACCACCCCCACCAAGAGGATGAAGGCTGCTTCCCCTATCAAGGTTGCACAACCTTCCCCCACCAAGGGGATGACGTTTGCCCCTATCATGGAAGTGAACCCTGCCACCTCCACCATGGTGAGGCCTGCCACCCCCACCATGGTGGTCCAGTCCACCATCACCCCGGTGAAGCCTGCCACCTCCACCATGGTGAGGCCTGCCACCCCCACCATGGTGGTCCAGTCCACCATCACCCCGGTGAAGCCTGCCACCTCCACCATGGTGAGGCCTGCCACCCCCACCATGGTGGTCCAGTCCACCATCACCCCGGTGAAGCCTGCCACCTCCACCATGGTGAGGCCTGCCACCCCCACCATGGTGGTCCAGTCCACCATCACCCCGGTGAAGCCTGCCACCTCCACCATGGTGAGGCCTGCCACCCCCACCATGGTGGTCCAGTCCACCATCACCCCTGTGAAGCCTGCCACCTCCACCATGGTGAGGCCTGCCACCCCCACCATGGTGGTCCAGTCCACACCCACCCCGGTGAAGCCTGCCACCCCCACCATGGTGAGGCCTGCCACCCCCACCATGGTGGTCCAGTCCACCATCACCCCGGTGAAGCCTGCCACCTCCACCATGGTGAGGCCTGCCACCCCCACCATGGTGGTCCAGTCCACACCCACCCCGGTGAAGCCTGCCACCCCCACCATGGTGAGGCCTGTCACCCCTACTATGGTGAAGCCTGCCACACCCACCATGGTGGTCCAGTCTACCATCACCCCGGTGAAGCCTGCCACCCCCATCATGGTGGAGCCTGCCACACCCACCATGGTGGTCCAGTCTACCATCACCCCGGTGAAGCCTGCCACCCCCATCATGGTGGAGCCTGCCACACCCACCAAGGTGGTCCAGTCCACCCCCACCCCGGTGAGGCCTGCCACCCCCACTAAGGTGGTCCAGTCCACCCCCACCCCGGTGAGGCCTGCCACCCCCACTAAGGTGGTCCAGTCCACCCCCACCATGGTGGTCCAGTCCACCCCCACCATGGTGAGGCCTGCCACCCCCACCATGGTGGTCCAGTCCACCTCCACCATGGTGAAGCCAGCCACTCCCACCATGGTGAGGCCTGCCACCCCCACCATGGTGGTCCAGTCCACATCCACCCCGGTGAAGCCTGCCACCCCCACCATGGTGAGGCCTGCCACCCCCACCATGGTGGTCCAGTCCACACCCACCCCGGTGAAGCCTGCCACCCCCACCATGGTGAGGCCTGTCACCCCTACCATGGTGAAGCCTGCCACACCCACCATGGTGGTCCAGTCTACCATCACCCCGGTGAAGCCTGCCACCCCCATCATGGTGGAGCCTGCCACACCCACCAAGGTGGTCCAGTCCACCCCCACCCCGGTGAGGCCTGCCACCCCCACTAAGGTGGTCCAGTCCACCCCCACCCCGGTGAGGCCTGCCACCCCCACTAAGGTGGTCCAGTCCACCCCCACCATGGTGAGGCCTGCCACCCCCACTAAGGTGGTCCAGTCCACCTCTACCATGGTGAAGCCAGCCACTCCCACCAAGGTGATGTACTCTACCGCTGAAAAGGTGGTGAAGTCTGCCTCTACCCCTGTGGTGAATCCCACCCCTCATCACCCCAATCTGGTGGAGGGGAAGGATACCACTCCTGTCAAGGTGAAGCCAAACACCATTCCATCATCTGTGGCAGGTAAGCCCTTCCCACACTATAGTCTGCATTTCAAATTGGCAGGCACAGTATATGTAGTCCAGTTTGTTACTGACCAATTACTTTGAACTTGTTTAGTGTGACCTTTATGTTGTGCGTGAGTTTAGGGGCAGGTCACCTGCTTGAAATCCAAATAAAAAGCAGGAATGATTAGTTATTCTTTCTCACATCATATGTTGTGTATGATAGCATGTGTGTTTACTTTCATGTGTATGCAGCAGAATTACAAACAAAATCCATTAAAGTTAGTATTCATGGTGCTAGGGTACTTGGTAGGATGTACTGTCCCACGGTACAGGATTGTTAAAAGTTTGGGAACCACTGGTCTATGGTAATGTCTGAGGTTGGGATATGAGCCAGTGTATTCGGTTATCTCCTCCTCTCCCCCAGCCTCTCACCTGCTGAAGGAGGACTGGGACTCCCGGTCCATGTACAGGTCAGTAAGACACTCCTCTCCACTGTCTCACTGGTGCTTAAAAACTCGAATCCACCACGCCTGAATTCATACACAGAATGACAAGTGTGTTCTTTGGGACGAGCTGTTGGAATATTGTTTGCCATGCTCATATTTATGAAGCATGAAGTGTCCTTGAAATGATCCTGTCCCTCCGAGACCTTGTCCCAGACTGTCAGTGACCGTGTTGGCCTCCCTACAGGGAGACCGTGGCCCTGGACCTTTTGGCTATGATGGTCCCTCAGCTGGACTGGGCCAGCATCCATGTTCCGGAGGTCCAGACCGACACGCCCAGACTCCCAGTTCAAACCATGCAGCTGCTCACCAGTGAACAACTGCAGTGCCTGGGGTGAGAGATTGCAGTCAAGACTGGACTAGTGTCACACCTTCATTTTATAGTCCTATAATCCATAGTCCTGTTTTGTTTTGCCTCTTCAAAGGTTGCCAAATCTGAGTAAAAGCTGCTACCTGAACGCTACAATTCAGTGTATGCTGAGGATGGGGGGCTTCTGCCAGCAGCTCTTCCAACAGCAGCACATCTGGAGGAACAATCCAGCCGCCGACCTGCTCAAGTACACACACTCCTCTTATCAAGATGGACTTATCTGGGACTCTGAAAACCTTTCGTGCACATTATGAATCTTGTGACCCTTTTGCTGCCCGCCTTTCTTTTCCTGTCTCCCCTCTCTCTTTATCTCTCCCTCCCCATCTCTCTCCGTGCAGGTGCTTTGTTGATGTCCAGGCGGCCAGATTTGGCGAGCGACCGGCGTACAAACGCGGCGTCCTTAAGGCTCTGCTTGACTGCGTGGCTGACGAGGCAGACGAGTTCCGGGATGGCGGCCAGAAGGTGAGAGTACCACCCCCAACTGTCCTCAACACAAGGCCTTGTTTTCATAACGGGAGAGGAACCCACTGACGCCATGTTTACGTGAACACGTTGGTTCTCGCGGTGTTTGTGTTGCCCGTGTGTGTTTAGGACGCCCATGAGTTCTTCTGCGTCACCGTGGCCCAGATGGCAGCTCTGGCCCCCCTCCTGGACGGAGGGGCATTGGGTGGAGGGGCGTACACCTGCCCGGTGCGCACCAACCTGCTCTTCCAGATGCTCAGCACGAGGACTTGCAGACAGTGAGACACGTGAACATTCTCCTGCTATGCTACGCTGCACACACGCGTCACTCAGAGGGATGCAAATTTTTGCTCATGACAACTTCCACCAATGGTTTGTAAACAAGACTTGATTTCTGTGTCGAGGTGTGGACTGCAGTCCTCCAGACAGCAGGAATTCTCCAACTTGTCTCTGGCCCTGACAGCTGGGAGCTCCGTCGAGGCCTGCCTGCTGCAGTACCTCCAGGTCAGAAGCTCCCGCTACGCACTCGACTACTCAAATTAGCCTTGGGAGTGCCATTTAAGGATGATGTGTATCAGATAATAATAACTGCCCCCCCTCCCCCATCTCTTCTCGGCTGTAGGAGACTGAACTGGAGTTTCGCTGCAGCTGTGGAGGATGCAGCTCAAGACTGCGGTGGTCGTTCCTGACCCTGCCCCGGTGAGTCTGCCAGCTGTGTCATTCCTGGTCCCTCAGTAGGCTAACATTCTAACGGCAGAACTTTCCTTCACCTTTTCCCCTATGCAGAGTGATGGTGTTCCACTTGAACCGATTCTGTCACGGTGCACAGTGGCAGCTCGAGAAGTTGGAGGCGCCCATTCTTCTCAGCAGGGAGCTGCTGCTCTGCTCTGGACCGAGCAGCGACGAGGCACTCCCCAGCAGGGCCGGCCAGGACCAGGGCCAGGCTCCTGGGGGCCAGGGAGACACCCAGGAGCAGGGCCAGGCTCCTGGGGGCCAGGGAGACACCCAGGACCAGGGCCAGGCTTCTGGGGGCCAGGGCCACACCCAGGAGCAGGGCCAGGCTCCTGGGGGCCAGGGACACACCCGGAAGCAGGGCCAGGCTCCTGGGGGCCAGGGACACACCCAGGAGCAGGGCCAGGCTCCTGGGGGCCAGGGCCACACCCAGGAGCAGGGCCAGGCTCCTGGGGGCCAGGGACACACCCGGAAGCAGGGCCAGGCTTCTGGGTGCCAGGGACACACCCAGGAGCAGGGCCAGGCTCCTAGGGGCCAGGGCCACACCCAAGCCGGGACAGGGATCACCCAGCTGACCAGCCCTCATGCCTCAGGTATAGTACAGGGGGTTGTGGTTCAGCAGCTCCGCTGACGGCACTCTGTGATGGGTTGGAGACCTGGCACCACACACGCTCAGATCAGTCATGATTAGAACACACAGATCCACAGCTGGGAGATGACTAGGGAGTTTAGAGTTTGTCAGTTTACTGTGTTACCACCCTTGTCTGATCCAGTTCATGTGAGCACTGAGGAGGGGTCAGAGAGACAGGGAAGCCACCCCATGGTGAGGACAGAGATAGGAGAGAGACACCAAATATCAGACATATACTGTATCTAATCAGGAAGAAAAGAGTTCAGGATAAAGATGGATGCTCTTTGAGAGTGTGTTCACTGTGCTGCATTGTGTGTGTGACTGCTGGGTGTCTGCTTCCAGAGCTCAAGGTACAGCCTGGTCAGTGTGTTGAGTCACATTGGTTCTTCTACCACCTCGGGTAAGGCTCACACCATGTACACTCACATACACACGAGCTGTTGGTAAATGTTACAATTATACACCCATGCACATATGCCCAAATTGACTGACCCTATTCAGCTGCTTCTTTAAAACAAATTGACTTAGGTTGCTGGGGGTAAGTATACCCACACATACACCATTCACGGGTGAGTATCCATGCCCGCACGCTCACACACACGTCGACAGCACCACAGTGGGGTGAACAGGTGAGTATAACCACGATTGGCTCTACCTTACCTAACAGAGCACTCTCCTCTCCCTATAGGCCACTACATCAGTGACTGTCACTACGCAGACGGTGACCCCGAGGACCAGACAGACCGCTGGCTCTCCTACAACGACCACATCGTCATGGAGACGACCGGCGAGCTGGTCTGCGAGCGCAGGCAGAGGAGCTCCTACATGCTGTTCTACGAGAGACGGGTACGGAAACGCCAAACGCTGACTTCCCCCACACGGCCTGACCCTTACTCGTCTCTCTCCACTTCACCGCTCAACTCCAAAATGTGTGCTGACGTGCTCATCCAACATGGCTAACTGCTTTAATACCAACAGTGAGGATACTGCTCCACACTGACGTTGATGTTCTCTGGTCCTTCAGCAGTAGAGCAGACACACCCGACAACCGGATTCACCCAGTGAAGGATCCACCCAGCCAACGAACCACCCAGAGAAGGATACACCCAGTGAAAGATACACCCAGCGAAGGATACACCCAGCCAAGGAACCACCCAGAGAAGGATACACCCAGTGAAAGATACACCCAGCGAAGGATACACCCAGCCAAGGAACCACCCAGAGAAGGATACACCCAGAGAAGGATACACCCAGAGAAGGATACACCCAGCCAAGGAAACACCCAGTGAAGGATACACCCAGCGAAGGATACACCCAGCCAAGGAACCACCCAGAGAAGGATACACCCAGAGAAGGATGCACCCAGCCAAGGAACCACCCAGAGAAGGATACACCCAGAGAAAGATACACCCAGCGAAGGATACACCCAGCCAAAGAACCACCCAGAGAAGGATACACCCAGAGAAGGATACACCCAGCCAAGGAACCACCCAGAGAAGGATACACCCAGTGAAGGATACACCCAGCCAAGGATACACCCAGCCAAGGAACCACCCAGAGAAGGATACACCCAGAGAAGGATACACCCAGAGAAAGATACACCCAGCCAAGGAACCACCCAGAGAAGGATACACCCAGTGAAAGATACACCCAGCGAAGGATACACCCAGCCAAGGAACCACCCAGCGAAGGAACCACCCAGCGAAGGAACCACCCAGCCAAGGAACCACCCAGAGAAGGATACACCCAGAGAAGGATACACCCAGCCAAGGAACCACCCAGAGAAGGATACACCCAGCCAAGGAACCACCCAGAGAAGGATACACCCAGCGAAGGATACACCCAGCCAAGGAACCACCCAGAGAAGGATACACCCAGTGAAAGATACACCCAGCGAAGGATACACCCAGCCAAGGAACGACCCAGAGAAGGATACACCCAGAGAAGGATACACCCAGCGAAGGATACACCCAGCCAAGGAACCACCCAGAGAAGGATACACCCAGCCAAGGAACCACCCAGAGAAGGATACACCCAGAGAAGGATACACCCAGCGAAGGATACACCCAGCCAAGGAACCACCCAGAGAAGGATACACCCAGCGAAGGATACACCCAGCCAAGGAACCACCCAGTGAAGGATACACCCAGCCAAGGAACCACCCAGAGAAGGATACACCCAGTGAAAGATACACCCAGCGAAGGATACACCCAGCCAAGGAACCACCCAGTGAAGGATACACCCAGCCGAGGAACCACCCAGTGAAGGATACACCCAGCGAAGGATCCACCCACCGAAGGATCCACTTAGCGACGGAGGCGTGGGGAAGTGAAACCAGGGACTGTGTAGCTGCTCTAGAGACATGGCGGCCCTCCTGTCTGCAGCATGCCAGTCCAGCCTCAGGAGGATAGGCTGCCCCCCCAAGGGCCTGGATCCTCTCCCTGAGGGAGTTGTTGCTTGCCGCTGTCGCCACACTTTCGGGATTTTAGAAAATAAATGGTTTCACCCCTTCCGCTCTCTTGTGGTTGACATTGCTTGGCATAATAATAATAACTTATTTGGGGGATGCCTTTCAAAACACTCAAGTACATCTTACATAAAATGGGCCTATGTAGATGAGTTCAAAAACAGTGGAGGTTAAAAGAAACGTATGCAGTATACGTTGGGCTGTGAAAAAAGGCTTTGGTGGGCAGACTCCTAAGAGTTTTAGACTTGAAAGGTATCATGAGGAGAGTGCTAGACCTGATATTGAAGTGTAATTATTCAAAATAATTGTCATTATTACTCCTAACTTTGGGTGGAGCCCCAACCAGCCTGGAAACGGGTTTGATACGATGACTGTACAGAGGAGCGTGTTGAGGTATTCAACCAAGATTACGTTTTGTTGCTCTGGTTGTATCTATCCAATTCTGTCCAGAGGCATTTTGGTCCCATCGATCCTTGCGAGATGACAACTGGAATTGTGAGATCACGGCCATGTGAGAATCCATCTTGCAAGTTCAAAAGTATTCTTACCACAGTGGGTCAGACCAATCAGTGGCAGCTAGGGGCATGGGCGAATTGAGTCTGTGATAGACAGATGGTTCATCCAATCACCTGCCGGTGAAGTATTATGCAGAATTAGAATGTACATCATATTTTGCACTTGGCTCTCAATCCCCCCTCCTCCTGGCCAACCCACACTGACCCCAGCCTCCAGCTGCTATCACACCGTCCTTCCTCTTATTTATGAAGGCCGCAGAGAGCGGCCAAGCACACTCAATAACACACTGATGTGCTCTGGAGGGAAGTATTAGTGGATTAAGACAGCGGGGATGAGGATGGATTAGATGACATGGTTTACTTTCCCAGGCCAAGGTAGATTTGTCAGCCTGGCTGTAACCCACTATCCTGATTTGGAAAAAAGTTATGGTTCTGTTAAAACGCCATGTGTCGTTGCTGCTGCCGTTTAGGCTCACAGACTCGGGCACAGCAGATGTTTGAATGTTGTATATGTTGTTGAGTATGTCGGAAGAGACACCATATTTGTCAAATTTGTAATACAAACACATACCGTAGTCCAGTCTTGGAATTCATGTTTGTACTTGTTTGTGCAGCTTTGAAGTATGGGAATTATTGTTTCAGAAGTAAAACCAACAAGTTAGTAATACTCAGTCAGGTTACAATCTTTTATCTAGTGGTCAGTTCTTTAGCAGTTTTTGCAAACACTGGTGGATTGAAAGAAAATAAATGAAATGATCCCAAAGCAGCGGCCCAATGCCGGTGGCCCACACATCAGCATCCTACCCTGGGATCAGCAAGAGCCTGGGAGGTCACGTCACAGCATCCTACCCTGGGATCAGCAAGAGCCTGGGAGGTCACGTCACAGCATCCTACCCTGGGATCACCAAGAGCCTGGGAGGTCACGGCATCGCTCCAGAATTGCAATACATCTCGCTGGCCAACCAAAACGACAACCCCAGCAAATAGCTTCAAACTCAGAGGAATACTGGAAAAGGCAAACAAAACAGCCTGAACAGCCCGGAAAAACAGGTGCTTCATCTCTGCTCCGGACCTCTCGTTTGTGCTCAGTTGTATGATGTCTAGACCCCCCATACCCCCCCCCCCCCTCTTTTTCCAGATGGAACACTTTTGAGTGGTTCTTTCATTGAGAAACGCACTGTGTACACCTGGACTTTAATAATGAAACCACCATCTCTTTGAGTGATTAATGTAATTAATCAGTTCATGAGGAAAAGCCAGAATGAAAACCACCTGACTGCCAAGGCTGTGGTACTCACCACAGACTGATGGATGGGGGGGACGTTTGAGCTGTGCGGAGGGAAGGGGAGGTGAGGTTGGTGAGCTTGTGGTATTTAGAGCCAGAGTGTGACGGGTTATGTCCTGTATGAAACCCCCCCAGCCACAGCTCTGGGCCTATTTATGACTGTGCCTCCTACCTTTAGCGTGAACCAAATCAGAGGGAGTTGAGCTCTTCTCACACTGCCCTATTGTCTGTAGACTGATGTTAGGAGGACCCCTACTTGCACGGTTCTGCCACTACATCTCCTGGTAGCCTCGACAGATTGGAAAACAGAGATGGACACATTAAGTTCTGCAGCATAAGAAAATGATTTTGGTCATGTGAAAGTTATGTATATGTGAACCTACAAATTGTGGGGAAAATGGAACACCTCTTTTGACAGGTTCTGAAAACAAAATTCTGAGGTTGAGACCATTCTACCACCGGGGGGAGCACAACACCTGAATTGATCTGAAATGTGACTGATACTCATGTCTGTGATACTCACACCTGATTGGCAAGAGCATCTGCATTACCGTGTATTGAAGCTACTGGACTCAATAGGGAACTCTGTTGTGACAGCTTGCTGTGTCCTCCACTACTGTAAAGAGCACTTTGTGACCTACAAGGCGGGGCAACAGCCAGGGGTCTAGCAGTGTCATGACCTACAGGCCACAATCTAGTCATGCTCACTGACGCACTTCCACACCGCAGGACTGACAGCCAACAGCTGTCGCTGCCCTGCATGTGTTTCTATACCTCAGCCAGAGTCTATTAATATATCCCTTCCCTTTCTAAACACAATGATAAAATGCACGCAATATACACTTTGTTCAGTCTATAGGGTAGTCCACAGCTAAATCCAGGAAATTACTCAAAAGAATTAGTACTTAGAACAACACATTGTAGTCTGTTTAGTCCCACTTTGGAGCTCAGTGCCAGAGCAGCCTCTTCATGTGACGGGCTGAGGGGGGAGCTATGATCTCACTACCAGGTGCGTGTCCTGCAAGACTACACCGCTCATGCGTAAGCAGTCGCTCCTCGTCTTCTCCAGGTGTCACATTCTTCCCTGCCTCTTCTCCCTGGGATCAGGTGTCTCCTGTCCCTGCCGTCCTCTCCTCCTGCTCCCTCCCCTGACCACTACAGCCTCCCTCCCCTGACCACTACAGCCTCCCTCCCCTGACCACTACAGCCTCCCTCCCCTGACCACTACAGCCTCCCTCCCCTGACCACTACAGCCTCCCTTCCCTGACCACTACAGCCTCCCTTCCCTGACCACTACAGCCTCCCTCCCCTGACCACTACAGCCTCCCATTCTGGGCAGCTGGAGTTACTCTCAGGTGTACATATGGTAGCAGCCCGAGAATGGATGTGTTTAAAGTCCAGGTTGTGCCGTAGAACTCTGGAAGGAAGTGTGCCGGAATTCTAGCTGTGTCGTGGTTCCGGTGTCTTCTTATGGGAAGATATCTTTTACAAGCTGGCTGCTGTTCTACTGAATACGGCCGTACTCTGCTCCCGCTTGTCCTCCATTTCTCCTCCTTCTGTTAGAACATTTAAGTTCATCGTTTTAGTTTGAGTGATCTCAGATTCGAAGTGATCTTGTTTTTACTGTTTCATCTCTTCACCAAAGATGTATATAACTATTCCAAACTGTTTTATCTCTCTAATCAGGTCTCTCATTTGATGGTGTTTTTAACTGAATTCTGTGCTTTGTGCATTCCCAAGTTGCTATCTGTGTCATAACAATTCCACCATAGACATTGCTTTCAGGTCACGCATGCACAAACTGTAGGAAACCCAAGTAGTGTGATAAGTAGATGAGAAAGTTTCTTTATTTGTATGGTCACCGGTCACTCAAATCTGTGTTTGTGTTTTGATGGCACTTTCTAAGCAGCTGCTACAATGGTGCTCAGCAGGTGATGCACTGACAGCTGACACAGATATCCATATTAATAATATGGTCAACTTTACCTCTGTCCAATTTTATTACTTTTCCCTCAACAGGTTTGATTTGTTTGTAAGAATCTGCATCTGACTTCCTGGCCTTCTTTGAAATGCCTCTTCTGATGATGCAACAGCTCTTTGCACATTTAGGCCCTAGATAAACGATACAGCCTTGAAAGTAATCTGACATCATTTCCTGAATACATAACTTGTGCAGCTGAACTAGGTGACAACACGTTCCTCTGTGATCATCTCACCAGACAAAGACAGGCCACTCAACAGGGCATCCGGCTAAGTCCCGCGGATTGTCTAGTCTCTCGTCTTGTCTGTGCAGCTGTCTGCACATTTGCACTGGTAGTGACAGAGCTTAATGAACCCTCGCTGCGCTGCTGTTTACCTCCGGATATAGCCTACGGTCTGTGATGAAACGTGAGCTCCCAACCAATCCCATAGGGCAGACAAGTATCTGGGAAAGACGATCGTTGCCGAAGTGGAGATGACTGAAATACTTTCCACGGTCATGTCGGGTTCCCTCCTCCAGAGCAGAGCGAAGGCAGCGAGTGACAGAAGCAAGAAAGCGTTGCGATCGGAAAACAAGCATATACACATAGAGAGAAGCTTAAGGAACATAGAGGAATCGACAACTGACAGATCGGCGAAAGGTCAGTTTTGCAAAAGGCATTCTTAGGGAGTGCCACCATGTCAGAGCTCCAGTCTGAACCAGCGGTAGCAGGTTCTCCCCAGAGGAAACCCTCCACCAACAAAAACATCAAGAAGCTGCGCACCATCAGCATGGTGTGTAGTCTGACCCGCAGCTGGCAGCAGTGGGTGTCGGAGATTGAGGACAAGCAAGCCAGCGAGCCCACCGGTTGGGCCCCTGACGTCCTCAGAGGACTCGGTGAGGAACCCAAGAAATTGGACGGAAGCAAGACAGGCCCATCTGAAAAGAAGGCCCGGGCGAGTCAGAACCCCACTGCTAGCGCCCCCATCCCAGAGCACCAGGAGGATTCTGCCTCACACAAACAGGCCAATCCAGAGGTGTCTACTGAGTCCCGGATCAAGACCAGGCAGGTGTCAAAGACGGTGACGAGCAGTGCCCAGGAGAAGAGCACTGGCATTGCTCTCCTGAAGGAGAGGATCTGCAAAGACCCCCAACCCCCGGGGGAGGAAATTGACAGGATGCTGAGCAAGCGAAGCTCGCCCACACGCCGCAGGAAGTGCTCCAACATGGTGTCTGCCCTGACAAGCAGCTGGAAAGAGGTGGAGAAGGAGAGGAAGCAGGGGCACTCCTATAGCGTGGACACTGAGGACAGTGGGTACTCGGAGGAGAGGAGCCCGGAGGCTGAGGGAGGACTGGTGGATGGTGCCAGGGCCTTTGGAGAGTCGGATTGTGGGGACGACGGCTCACCCGAGGGACACACTGAGTCATCGGTGAAGATCAAACGATCTTCGGTCCCTGCGTGAGTTCAGTATGCTCTTTTTTGTGTGTGCCTGCAGTTGATGTTGCCATGAATATGCTGAATATGGTGGCAATTAGCTGTCTACTCATAACACATCTGTCCTTGTTTCTTCATATTAATTGTTGCTGGTGGCTGTTAGATAATAGTAGAGACAGTGAGAGAGAGAGAAGCAGCAAGAGGGATAGATGAACATAGGATAAAAAGCAGCTAGTCAGCAACAAATTAGAGTCCTTTAGTAAATACTGCCCCCGTGTGGTTAAGCGATGTCTGTTTTTTAGCCACTGTACAAAAACACTGTGAAGTCAAGAGAAAGGCCCAGAAGAACACAAGGCTTCACATTACATTAAGAGTTTGTAATTGTTCTGTTGGTTGATGTGCTCCTTGTCCTTCAAAGGGTCAAGAAGGAGGTGGAAGATGCCCACAAGATCAACGCCCTCTCCAAGAAGTGCAGTGCCGTGGGCAGCCTGAAGAGCCGGTGGCAGAACTGGGCTTCAGACCACTCCGAGACCCAGAAGCTCAACCCCTTCAGCGAAGAGTTTGACTACGAGTACTCCATGTCGACCCGGCTCCGCAAGGGCGAGGAGGGCTACGGGCGTCCCAAGGAGGGTACGAAGACCGCGGAGAGGGCCAAACGGGCGGAGCAGCACATCCACGGCGAGATCGCCGACATGTGCTACATCATCAGGACTATGGCCGACCCGGACCCGGACGGGAAGACTCGCGTCACATTTGGGCAGCTGTTCGACAGATACGTGCGCATCTCGGACAAGGTGGTGGGGATCTTGATGAGGGCCAGGAAGCATGGGAAGTTGGTGTTTGAGGGTGAGATGCTGTGGCAGGGGCAGGATGATGCTGTTGTCATTACTCTGCTTGTGTGAGCTGCAGTCACATCAGGACAGCAAGGGGGGCAGCCATGGATGGGGGGGGGGGGGTTGTATGGCTAAAGCATCAGACTGGCTGCACCAATCCCATGGAGCTGCCTCTCTTTCAGGGGCATGCATATTGGACATTGGTCCTGGGATGACTGATTCACAGATGATCTGATTGGACTAAAAAATCTGCTGTTATTTTGGTGGACTCACCAATTCAATTTCATTGACTGAGTTTTTTTGCATTTGTGAACTGTTGCCTTTTCGTTTTTCACTGGGTCTTAAAGTGCATTTAACTTTTCCCTGTCAGGTCAGACCCCAGTGATATCTGAACATGGTTAAAAATGGAAATTAAATTGCTGCTTGATTAAGTTGTACATTGTGGGATTCAAATGTGGATTTGGTTTCAGTGCATACAGCTCTGTTAGGTTGCTAGTTCACACTATGCTATACTTGAAACATAACTAGTACACAGCACATTACTATTTCACAGACTGAATAAGAGCCACAAAACTACTGAATTATATAGCAAGTCTATTAGAAGAGAGTGCTTTTAAACATAACTATTAAAGATTTATATTTTTTATTTGATCATAGTACTGTATGTGCATGCTGGAGCTGTTTTGGAACATATATCATAAATGTGGAAGATACAACAGAATCAAACTAGAGGAGTTTGTTTCCTCATACTCAAAATAACATTATTATGTAGTATTGGTCTTCAGTTTTTATTGAACAAAATGATTATGATGTGTTATGATTATACAACGATAGTTGAACGTGTAGTATACATATTAAGTAGTAAGTAAGTAAGTAAATACATTTTATTTATAAAGCACACTCCGACCCAGCAAGGCTGACCGCATGCTCCACAGTGGCCAAAAATGTGTCAACTCAAAGACATGCAGATAATCTTCTTAAGGGTAGAGAAAGAGGAAATGGTGAACCAACCTGACAGGTACAGCAAAACAAAGCAGTCGTGTCAATCGGTTGCGTCTCTCCCACAGAAAGAGCACTCCCCCCCCCCCCCCCCCCCACACACACACACACACATATATACACATACTAAATAAACAAACAGGCACTACAATAACTTTGAACATTAGAAAACACACAGATGTGATTAAAAGTAAAACATCAAATATCAAAGTAAAATATTAAAACAGCAGTAATCACTGCCGTTTCAATGAATAGGAAACTTAAATCGAAATGTTTTGTGTGTATGTGTGCGTTCCTAAAATCCAGCAAAAGCCTACACTCCCCACAATTCTTTGAGAGGCGCGCATCTGTGCGCTCGAGCTTGCCCGCAGCAAGTGATAACAAGCTAGAAGATCAGGTACAATGAGAGAACATTAGGATTCCTACGTTTCACCTGCTTTGTGAATAATGCCTGAATGTATGGAGTAGCATAATGGCCGTCGAAGGTAAGGTAACGCTTTATTCTTAATTAAACCTAATATAAATGTCTGTGTTTATTTTTGTTTCAGTACTGAGCAGACATTGTGAGATAGAGACCACTGAGATGGTGCATGAATGGCCCAATATACAAGATGCTGTGTTTTCAATATATTATTAAGAAATGCAATGTCTGTATGTGAGAGGATGTGATTAGATAATATCACTCTTTGAAAATCTTTAGCCTCATCGCTTCATGTCGAATTGATATTGATACCGTAGTTGGGTTCAGAGTGTGAGAATATAAACTATTCACATAGCATATGGATTAGTTTTAATGCGCAGGCGTCGGTCTGTATTTTCTCATGCTGGTCTATTTGTAACGCGGGAAGCCTGGTCAGTGTTAGCTATGAAAATGCGGTGATTGTAGACTAATAATTGCAAACGGACGCTTTTTACTGCATGCATATGCCATGTCATTGTACACGTCTCATTGGCAATAGAGCGGGTTGAGTGACGTGCACTGTCCGTGCTTTTTGCACCTGTTCACATGCTGCTATCAGCGCGTCGGTGAGAGTCTCATCTGTGTGTCAGTTGACATTACAGTATTAGTCTGTTGAGAAAGAACAGCGTCTTATTCAAATAGCACTGTTCAGGCACAGAACAGGACGTCTCCGGCAATTGTTCTAAGACCGTTCGGTTTATTCGTTGCATGGATGCCATGTGAACGACCTACACGCTTCTGAAACCAGTAATTAGGGTACTGAGTTTTTGTAAGGTATCTTGTCTGAACATTCGGGGGGAAAAAGACAACGCTTTCCAGCTTGGGTGCAGATATACCAAACACAGTACCGGGATGCTTGGACAGTCACCTCATCTTATCGGAGGGATCCTGTGGATTCAAAATCCAATGCGAGGTATGTAGAGGATGTTAAAATAATGTGTTTAGGCTGTGGCTGTTTACAATGTCTTACCGGTAAGTTAAAGGTTTTACTGGAAGGTCTAGGCTGAGGTATGTGTGGAATGCCGACTGTGGCGTCTCAACTTTGCAGGTTTTCCTTGATGTGATCACTTTTCTGAATGAACTGGTCTCTCTGGTTCTGCACATTCTGTCCAAGGGCGGTATAGGCCTACTAACAGTAAGTCTATATTATACATTTATAGAATATGTAATTAGGCTACTTTGACAGCATGAGTTGTAATGAATACACCAACATTGACTGACCAGGAACTAGACCAGAACGCTGCTTAATCATCATGCTCTCTCATTCATGGAAGATCTAATTGGGTAAATATGGATTTTTTTTTCTCAAAAAACCAAGGCCTCACACAGAGAAACTATAGACATAGCACTAAGCAATGGTTTTGCAGTGACTATGTAGAAAATAGTTTTTAAAACTCAACCATGGTACCTCACACTCCTTAATACACCAGAGATTACAGTGGATATATCCAACACTGAACAGTCAGAGATATTTTTTCCGACAATGTTTTTGGGCAGCAATATTGTCATATTGGCGGCAATATTGAGCAACAAAATGCTGTTCTTTTTCATACCATCATATGGAAAACACGTCATATCAGAAAAGTCTCTTTTCATTTGTAATTTTATTACATTACCCTAGCTTTTATGTTAGAAACTGATGTTTTTTTACAGTAGGAATTTATATATCTCCTGCTCCAGACAAAGTGCAGCTACACTAAACCGACATAAAGTCTCTGTAAGACCCTCATGAGTCACAAAGCTTCTTTTACCTAATGGTACGCTTCAACAAAGGTTCATAACACTGGCATCAGTTTATCCGTTTCATGATGGACCCTGTAGACTTCCCTGTTAGACTATTCTGTCGTTTGCCTCAGCTCCCGCACCATATGGAGATGTGCAGAACGTTCTTAGATTCTGCAGAGTCACCGTTTTATGAACGGACACTGTGCCAGCCCCTTTTACAAAGGGAATGTAGGACAGTTTTTAATAATTCATTATATGTGAAAGACAGTTAATCGACTTTTAGAAATCCTGTTGGAGTGTTACACTGCTTTTTCCCATCTGTGTCATACACACAGTACATGTAACATTTAACTGTGTGTTAAGTAGCTTCACATCAGTGTACTTTCTCAGTAAGCGTTGGACCAAATGATGACATACATCATTTTGTGTTGGGAGAATTCCATGGTCATGCTGATAAAGTTTGGTACTGTAGATTGGTTTTTATCACAAGTTGGGAATACAGTTATTTAAATACACACTCAATGAAGGATATCATCATTGCTGTCTTTGTATAGACCTGCCTCTCTACATACACATACACGCATTCTTCAGACTAACATGAAAACACTCACTACATTAAACTTCTCCCTGCACTCAACCAGTCCAAATCATTGTGCCAAGAGAGTCGAGTGGACAACATTATTGTCATAACTGCTGTGACTCCATGACAAGTGATATAAAGTCACTACAGGCTGATCCTCTGTATCCAACATATGACAGTGAAGGCTTATTTATACCTATTGAGACATAAGCTTTTATGACTGCTTATGTCATTGGTTATATAATGCATCTCCTTTTGAACTGTACCAGGCTTCGTTTTCTCAATGAATAGGGGCAGCACATCGACCTTTGGTGCTCATGGAACCGGTCCATCTCCATGGCCTCATAGCCCTTTGTTGAGAGTAGTGTTTACCCCCTCAGCTTTGCCTCCCCAGGCCATCCAGTCCAGCTTATAACTCTGGCCGCAGTGCTGATCTGGCAGTGCCTTACCCCGACCCGCCTGACTGTGCATCCATTCAGAAGACTGGGTGTAGTTTAGTCCCCAGGCCATCTGATTCCACACTGACCCAGGGCATGGATCCTCCAGCCTGGGCACTGGGAGGAGGCTGTAGCCTTCTCCCATTAGCTTCTGAGAAGGAAAGCTTGGCGAGGCTGCACAGACACACATGTACTCATAGGAAGCACTCTCACGTACATCATCCTCTCAGAACTTGACAGGCTTTTTGTTGTGAAGCAGCACTGGCTCTTTACACTTATTTTAAGCACAGGCACTCTGTAGATAAAGCTATAGTGTAGGGTAGAAGTATTGTCACAGCTCCAATGTGATACCATACTTAACCTCAACGCAGCTAGGCTCAATACACAACTTTACAGAACCGGAAGACTTGGATTTGATTGTATTGAACACATACACTTCAATGTATGAATCCATCTAGAATATCAACCTAGAGAGACATCAGCAATGAAATGTGTTTGCTATAACGTATAGGATGCTATTAAACAAACATTCGAATGAATATTGCAGCTCAGTGTTTTGTCAGTTTCCACCTACCTTTACCCAGGAGACCGTGACATGACCAATTGCTGAAGTGAAATCGATTCAAGTTGGAAGGGGCCAAATGCTATTTATACCTTGGCAAACTCACTATACATACTGAGGCAGATTTACAGTTTGAAGGAGAGGGGAGGACAAGGTAAAGAACGCTTCTAATTTTAGACCCGATGAATATGCATCCACGGCGAGGCAGTAAGAGGAGTTGCTGTGGTTTCGCTCCAATGTCACGGCGACGATTAATCAATGTCCCTCCTTCAGTCTGAAATCAAACAGAACCAGAAATCAAACAGAACCAGAAATCAAGGAACCGATTGCCCCTACAAATCACTGCTAAAAAACAAGAGAGTTGGGCTACATGACATCTAAAGCTATAGAACTGTAGAAGACCCCCTGCATTTTTCCAGTACCCCAAAATGACGTCCCATTACTGTCAACAACTACAGGGCAGTAGTACTGACCTTGCATGTCATGAAGACTTTCGGGGGACTGGTTTTGCTGCTCCTCAGGCCTGGTGAGAGACTCCCTGGACCCCCTGCAGTTCACGTACAAGG
Source organism: Osmerus mordax (assembly GCF_038355195.1). Taxonomy (NCBI): domain Eukaryota; kingdom Metazoa; phylum Chordata; class Actinopteri; order Osmeriformes; family Osmeridae; genus Osmerus; species Osmerus mordax. The sequence goes on from NC_090067.1 coordinate 8,812,804, forward strand.
CCTAAAGGCCGATTTATACTTCTCGGACACGGACACAGGGAACGCCCTCTCCGACGAGGAACTCCCTCTCCGTGCCCTCTCCGAGCCCCTCGGAGAGCTCTACGTGCACCTCCTGATTTTCCTGACTATCCGTCTGTCCGTCCGTCATTTTACGGATACCCCTTAGCTGTGATTGGTCCGTATTAAGAACCGCTTGCGTCAGAGGCGGGGGCGGGTTGCCGTGATAAATAGGACGAACAGAATCCTTTGACCGCCATTGCTGTAAGTTTTTACAATTCATATTTCAGCTAAACAGTACATGTAAATCAGCATCTGAATTAAAATGTGATGAGAAATGGGCAGTGTAGTTGCTGAAAATGTGCGTATTTTATTGATGAAACGGCTAATTTGTACATTTGCTCCGACTTCTCGATAACCTAGGTAAATAACGACGACGACTTACAAAAAAACGTTGCGCCACCTACTCTTCTGGTGGTGAATTGTTTTCAGCACCCACAGCCTTCGGAGTACTATAAATTCAACCAATCCGTCTGACTCCGTCTGTCCGTAACGGAGTCGGAGAAGTATAATTCGGCCTTAAATCAGCGTGGACGAGGCCATCACCTGCCTGCTGAACAGGGCTTACTTATACCTGGAGAGGTTGGGAAGCACAGAGAGTCATGTTCTTTCGACTTACCCAGTGAATTTAACACCATCTGACAACATGGTGGCCTGGATTTCAGGCTACCTCACTAGCAGGCCACAGTACATCGGACTGCAGGGCATCCTGTCAGATGGGATGGGCAATAACGGGGCACCCCAAGGACCAGTACTTCTACCATTTCTTTTCACCATTTCCACCTCTGACTTCAGTTTCAACTGTGGAACATGCCACCTCCAGAAGTTCTCTGATGACTCCTCCATTGTGGGCAGCATCAGTGAGGACGAGCAGGAGGAGCACAGAGGTGTGATGTAGAGCTTCGTCAGAGGTTCTGGGGTGAATCACCTCCAACTCAACTTTGGCAAGGAGCTGGTGGTGTATTTCTGTATACATTGCTGTTATTCTATATCATTTTAACATATGATCTTTTCTTAAGTGTCAAAGAATTCATTCAGTGTTCAGAAAGCTCCTACCTCCCCCCCCCTCTCACACACAAACACACACACTCCGACACATACACACCACTCATGCTTCCTCTGACAACCTATGTTTGTCATGGATAATGACCACCGTCTCTGAATAATTCGGCCTCATGGGGCCCCCTGCTGTTTTCTTTGCCAGGATTGGTGCAGTCACAAGGCCCTGGCAACCGTGAAGTTCACTGGTCTCTATTCTGCTGGCTGATTGCAGCCGCTGGAGGGAGAGGGGCTCAGAGTCATTGATATTACAGAGCTGACAGATGGAGAATCAATGACAGGAGGAAGTCGGCTGTAGTTTATCGGCCAAATTGAGTCACACGGAACAGTTTTTCCCTCAGATCTGCCTGAGGGGCAGGAGACGAAACAATAATGACTGAATTCACCTCAGAAAATGCTTTCACCCGCGCTCATTTTTAAGGAGACTAACTGAATGCACCTGACCCGTCCTGTACAAAAAAGCATCCAATATTACAGTTATAGTTCGAACTTAATTCTGCTGGGAAATTGCGTTCTCTGCCTTTAGAAGTTCATCACTTGTACTCTGTGGCCAATTGAGTCTCGTCATACAAACCGAATAAATTGGACGGATGCTTTAAAAGCTGTTCTGTAATCCAACATTTTTTTCTCTTTCCCTGTTGAGACCTCAAATTCCCTCAGATCTGCCTTTTAAGCTACAACAGTTCTTGACCGTTTTTTTTACAGTAGCTAAACTGAGCAGGGTGGTGCCACTGTTGAAATATTAATAGCCAGCGCTCCAAAATGAGATGAAGCTCTATTTTTATTGTCTTCCACTTTCTGACCGTTAGATGCTGTGCATTTAATATATTTTTGCCTAGGCGACAGTAGCTCAATGGTAGGGCCACAGCACCAGTTAAATATAGCCCGTTTGTCTCTGTATTAGAAAGTGGGTCATTTCTTTCTCCCTCCTTCTTCACCAAATAGAGATGTTTGGAGTAGAACCCTCCCGCGTCTGGTTGATTTCCAACAGCCAATGGGAGGTGAGCGAGCCCCTGAGCCGTGGAGCTTGAAAGAAGTTTGAACACAGTTAACTTTGGATAGAATGTCAGGGTGAATTAGAGAGAAGTCTCTGGACAGCTCGCCAACTCTCCAGCACCAGTCGGCATGTTCCCACACACAGCGAGAAAGACAGAGAGAGAGAGAGAGAGAGAGAGAGAGAGAGAGAGAATGTGAATGTGAATGCAACCAGCCTTAGAAGCACCAAGACCCAAATTAGGTCCTATCCAGTCACTAAATCAGGCCATGCTTAGTAGCTAATATGAAAGGTTCTTACATGTCATGCATAAACATAGCAGTGCTTTAGTAGTTTAATATTGGCAGGCTTGCTGACTCATTCAGTTCAATGGGGGTAGATGATGACACATTGTAATGGCATATACTGTATAAAACAACTTACTTTCACCAGGGGGTAAAAGATGATCCATGAATTTCAATGGACCTGACCCATGAATCATTATGTGCCAGTGATGGTGCGTGTGGCAACACATTGACTTTAGCTGTAGCAACAGCTTCCTCATCATGCTGTAACTTGTCTGTTGGGATAACTCATCCATCTGGATGCAAGTTGCATATCTGACCTATGAATTTAAATGAAGCAGCAAAGGTTGCAAAGCCCATGTGGTAACGGGACTGAGTCATGCACGATTCTCACTTAGAGACCGTGAAATTGTCTACTTCCTACGGTTTTTGTGTCGAGACTGACTCAGCAGTTTATGTCCAGGCACTTTTTGAAAGCTGAGGTGACCCCTGTTGATCTCAAAGATAAGATAGGACACACGCCTGGACAGAGACACTTATGATACGTAGAGAACTGCAGATAGATCTCCTTTCACTTTGCCCACTGAATTTTCTGTCCAGTCAACAGGATTTGGGATCTGAGACAGTGTGTAATTCGGTCTGTCTGGCTGGAGGAAGATGACAGAGCAAACCACAGATGGAGGAAATTGAAGAATTTTTGAATTGTTGACTGTGTGAAAAGCAAAAAGACAAGGATAGCAAACAAAAACAAATTGAGCTTTTTGGACTGGAGGTATGTGTGGGTCGGCTTCTTCACAGATGCACATGTACACATAATCACACCCACTCTTTCCAAAAAAGCAGATTTTATTTGGTTTCCCATTCCAAGCTTTTGGGGGTTTCACAGTAAAGGCACATAGAAAAATAAGCTAATTTTCTCGGGCTGATTAAAAGGCTTATTTTCAGTTGATGCTTCAAGCTACTGTTAGCACATAAAAGAGCAGCTGTTCGCTAGCTAACAGAGTGCTCGGTTCAACGTCATCTAACTGATGCCGGTCCAATCCCAGACTCTTCTCCCAGATCCCCTGGGGGTCTCTCTTGGCACCGGGGATTACAAAGGGAGAGAACGCACCCACATCCGTTGTAAACTCCTCCTAGTGAACCGCTAATTAGCTTCACCTTTAAAATATGTCCTGGGAGCTAACTGGCTAGCAGGGAGAGCCCCATCTGTACAGTTCGACACCAAATATACTTCAATCAGATGGCCTCTTTTTCCAGGCTTGCTTTCTGGGTCACACAATGAAGTCTCAAACTTCTTTCTGTTCTCATCTGAAAGAGGCTGTGTGGTCTGTCCTTGCTAACAGAGTTTAAGAAGAAGAAACATTTGTTCTTCTAACAGTACGACATTCGTACAACACACACGCACCCATTCACCAGTGTATACCGCAGATATTTGTTTCTGCATTGTTCCCATCCATGCCATACTTCCTCTAAGCCAGGAGCCGTTGGCAGCCATATCAGCGTCACCTGTAGACCAAGTCGAAGGAAACATGCCTATCTTATTATGCCTGTCTTGGTCAGGGCCAGGGCAGGAGTGCAGTCGGTTCTGTTCTAAATGGTTTTGTATTGGGGTTCTTTGCGGATGAAACCCATGTGAGCATGATCTATCCCACCAGAGCACCAACAGGCCTGGGAGAACGTGCCCCCAGTGCCAACAGTGTCTTAGTTTTGAATCAAATCCAGGACCTTCCTGCTGAGAGGTGGCAGTGCAAAGCACTGTTTAGAGAAGAATGAGGATGATAGCACTCACACTGTGCTAACTGAACATGTGATGGTTTAGTCACTACAGGGTTTGTCTGAAACCAGATATCTGACTGTGAACCACATGTACTTCCTGCCTGTTTTGGACAGTAATAGGGTTTGTGAAGTCGTCTTTGTTGTATTACTAAAAATCATCAAACTGTCTGCCACTGGACAAACCTGGCAGAACTCAATGCATCTGACATGCCCCCAGGGAGACTGTAAAACTATTGATTGTGTTATCTTTGTAGTGTTAGAATGGCCTCAGTGACCCGTTTACCCCAAACAACCTGTTCTTAAACCTTGTTGCTCAAGGATGTGTTCCAGTGTGAACCAACTTTTTGTGTTGAAAAACCCAGCAACCAATTTATTTTTGGTTGAAATTCTCAGACATTTTCCAAATTAGGTGCTATAACTGGAACAAAACCCCTTCCATGTTGGTGGAAAAGGGATGAGACAATGTGAGTTTAGAGGTGTATGGACATTTCTTGGTGCAGTTCATCAAATATTTAACAACAGTAACACCTAAAAAACCATCTCTAAAATGAGTGAATCACACTTTCATTGATATACCCCATTTTATATAGCTTTTTACAAGCAATGTCACAAACAGCCCAAAGATCATGACAACATTATTTTATTGATACGATATAACATCTTGAGCAATGTGAATTTTGCACTTAGAAAGACCGTTGCCAGTGCCAAGATGGTGGATTTAAGAGTAGGAAACATTTTCAGTTCAGTTATTTTCCTTCTCTATTTGTACCCCCATTTGCTCTGTCTCACTGAGGAAGAAGGAGGGGGAGGAAGGAAGAGGGAGGGAGGAGCGTTCACTGTGATGCATCTCTTCCCTTGCGCTGTGAAAAACACTGCATGTCAATGATCTAAAGGGCTATATATAGTAACTAGCTAGAAAAAAATCACATATCATCTTTTCAATCTTATCTCCTACCAAGCACACCAAAACAACTTCACACACACACACACCCCTTTCTTTCAAGTGAGGTAAACCAATCGCCATTCTTCATTCCTCGTTCCGTCTCCTCTCCCAACCTTCTTTTCTTCTACTCCTCTGTTTCTATCCTGCATCCTTCTCCCTCAGTATCACTGTATCGTAGAGACTCACTTAACGGAGGATGCATAATTCATCGTCACCCATGAGTGGCTGAGCACCAGCCATGCATTGAGTTATGACACAGGAGAGGGGGAGAGGGAGATGTATGCCCAGGCAGCATAGAAGGGGAGAGAGAAAGAGTGAGAGGGAAAGAGAGAAAGGGGGAGGGTAGGGAGGGAAGGAGATGGGGAGACGAGAGAAAATTGAGGGAGCAATGCTCCGTGCCACGCATCCCAAGTCGGTATGGTCTGAAACATGACTGGCTGAAGTTGGTCCCTCCCCCTCCTCTGGTCTGAGGAGACAGATCAAGGCCTTGTTCCCCTGCTGAGACTGCACCCTGGCCCCGGTCTGTACAGTCAGCCTCTCCACTAATCAAATGGCCATAACCCTGTACAGCATGAGGACCGCCATGAGCAATCATGAAGGTTGTATTTGTGTGCAGTTATACTGTCAAATGTATTTGTGGAGATTTCCAATTGTGTCTACATTGACCTCTGTGATACAGATTGACTGCATCCTTTGATCCAACTGTGAAAAGCTAGAATCTTTGAAGCAAGATTTACCCATATAGTGTCACACAACCTTCTTCAGCCATTTGTTAACTCTTTGTGTTTACAGTACATTTCACCATAGCATGACCCAATGAAAGTCTCAGTGAGCACGGTGTGATGTCATCAGAAGTGGACACATGAACCAGTTTTCAAGCAGAGGAAGTGGTCATGAAATATTTGCCATGGTTTCAGGTGCAACGTAACATGACACTTTTAGCCTCTGGATTGCCATACGTCCACCATGAAACCAACATTTGTTTTTGCTTTTGTAATGGTTCTTGATTTGTTGTTGGGTTGTAATCTGTGGGTTACTGTGGCCCGGAACATTGGCCTTGGCAGCCTTCCAGAACTTGGCAACACTCCAACACAGATGCCGGACAGATTTATAGACGTGTCATCTTTTTAATCTCCCGCTACATGAATCGCGTAAAATATTTATGAAAATAATCTCAAATGATCTATCTTTCTCATGTTGCTTGTTATAAAAGTCAGACTGATTTGGAGCTTAGAGTCGGCCCAGTCGGTTTGTGTGGGTGGGTTGTGTTGGAGGAGATGATTAAGATTTTTGTGTAAAACTCTTGAGAGTATAGACATTGATCTGTTTTCAGATTTACAGTTCAATTTATTTTGCATTACAATTGTTTTTCAAGTAGGTCTATCAGACAAAAGGCATTCTTTTGTACTGATTTCATGCTCTTCTGTCTAGTTATAACTGCCCTATATCACCATCTAGTGTCAGTCTACCAGTACTGGATCTACACGTTTGCCTGGAATTGTTTACTTTACTGAACAAAAACATGTGAATCAAATAGACTCTGATAGTCCCCGTCTTTCTCCTCTCCTGTCCTCTCTCCATTCTCCCTCTCTTTCCCTCCCCCTCGCTTCACCCTTTCTTCAGCTGTCCACTGCAACCTGAGCCAGAATGGGATTGACCACCAGATGTGCCCCGAGGACGTGACATCACACCTGGAGGAGGAGCCTCTGGACCCAGGCGCCGGCCTGGACGACAACAGCCCCACCTACCAGGACGTGAGCCCGGGCTACCAGCGCCGCTCGCCGCCGCAGCGCTCCGTATCTGAGTCCGAGCTCTCGAGGGTAAGAACCGGGGTGGATCTGAGGAAGTAGTCCCCAGTGCCTCTTCTGGTCGTCAGGACAACATATTATGGGTTTTACTCGGTTGCTCGTTCGTCAGCTTGGTTGAGTTCAAAATCAGCGAGGTGTGATGTGTCATTACAGTCTTGTTACATCTCCCCTTCTGCCCCGGCCTCCTCTCTTATGCAGATCCTCTCTAGAAATAGTGTGTAGTGAGAAGAACAGCAGGCTAGACGTGATCCACACCTCGCACCCTCCCTACCGGGGGAACAGGAAGCGATTAGTAATATAAATCAGCTGTCAGTCACTGCTGCTAACAGGAAAGAACTGGCGCTTCTCTGTTTCGACACAGGCGGACGATGTTCCGGATGAATCCCTGGATCTTTGGAGTGACAGCTCAGGGAGTCTTTTGTAATGGCGCTAGCCCACGGAGCATGGGGCTCGCTCTGCACCGACTGCGATTAGACGTGTTTGAATCCTAACAGAGGGGTAGTCTTCATAGAAAACATGTTGCCATTTTTGTGGATTTTCGCACACACGGAATGTTACAGCAGCATAATTAACCTACTCGACCCTGTATCTCTATAAATGGAAGCGTAGAGTAGGCCATGGTAATGTTTTGTTCAGCACAATAAGCACAGGGCTATAATCGTTTGAACTAACGACTTCACACACTAGACCGACACGGGCCATAGCTAGTTATGACTCGGGTGTGAAGAGTGTAGCATGGGTGATGCAAAATCCACTTTTTCACACTTAATCAATATCACGCCTGCGCTGATAACAGAGTGTGTCTAAATCAGGCCTTATTTGCTGTGTGCATTGTGCTCACAGGCGCACAACTTCAGGCGGATTAAAAGACCTTGTGTGCCACGTCCTTTTGATGTGTCTCAACCAAAACTGCCCCCCAACTCCAAATCCAATTTGAACCCAGGGCGTTTTCAGAAACTGTTATGAATTCACTCGACGCAATGACACACGCTCGCGCACACACACACACCCACACGCTTTCCTTTGCACGTCCCTTCCGTTCTCGTCCCCAAATGATACCGAATAATGAATGCTGTGACTTTTCTTTTGCCTCTAAGCCTGGAGAGAGAGAGAGAGAGAGAGAGAGAGAGAGAGAGAGAGAGAGAGAGAGAGAGAGAGAGAGAGAGAGAGAGAGAGAGAGAGAGAGAGAGAGAGACTATACCCACTGCAGCAGTGGCTGGCTACTTAATTAACTGAGAGGCAGAGATAGGCAGAAGGACACTGGGGCTCAGTGTTTTTCTGATGCCCACTCACTCCCATTCAGCAAGACATGAACAACTCCAGACAATCTTTTTATTACCTCCTACACTCACTCTCTCGCTCACTGTTCAGGTGGACGGCTCCACCGCTAGGTGGTGCTGTGGCACTGTAAACGTGAAAATACTGATTGGCCAGAGAGGCCTTTCAGGGTGTATGGTGCCAGTGTGCCTAATTCGCTGTGAATACGCATCGACGACGATGCTAACTCCTGCCAGATTGGTCGCATATTAGCTAATTCTAACAGATGATATCATACGTTAACCTCCAAAGTCAGCTGTATAGTTGGTGTACTGTAACCCCCTACTGTCTTTCCTACCATTCTCCTGCCAGGTAGACAGTCCTAAAACTCAAGAACAGACACTGTACTTGACTAGTCTTTGAAGCTTTGTAGAGGTCTTTATTGTTGTTTCATTGTGTCTGCTATCGTGGGCGTTGTTAGTGTCTCTCAATGTCCACATCACCTTAGGAACTGTCTGTCTTAATGCTTTCTTATTGGACATACTGATATTTATTTTTGAGGTTGTCCTTGCTCTGTTGCTAAGGTAACAAGAAAAGCCTGGTCCACACAAGGCTTTTAATTAGACCATGGCCAACGCAACAACTTGGTGTTTGTGTGTCTGTCTATGTGTGTTGTCTGTGCATGTGTCTGTCTGTCTGTCTGTCTGTGTGTGTGTGTGTTTATGCGCGTGAGTGCATGCCCAGACATATTTCACTTATAAAAAAATAAAGCCTGCCTTTTTTGTCTCATACACCAGAGCTGTCACTCAAAACCCTAATTGGGCCGCAGTGTTGAACACCAAGGCTGTGCGCATGAATCTTCTCCTCCGGTTCATTGCCCCCCCCCCTCTCTCTGTCTCTCTCTCTCTCCCTTCTTCTCTCTTCGCTCCACCTCCAGAAGGCCTCACCTACTGAAGCAGGGCCAGCAACAATGTACATCCCTCTCAGAATGTAAAACACAGATGGCTATTGACTTAGTAATGAGCTTATGGAAAAATAGTCCTTTCCACTATGAAACGTCATGGTTAACTGCATACATGCTTCCTGTGTCTCACAGCAACACACACAGACACACACCCTCGCGTCACCAAGGGATAGAATGCTGCCCCCCCCACCCCCCACATGTCACATCCATCAGCTCTCTGTCCCTATCCACAATCTGTCCCTATCTCCTGATCTCCGCCCCATGCTCTGCTGTCCTCACACACACTCTCTCTCTATTTGTCTGTGTCTCTCCCTGCCATCCCTTGTCCCTCATGACCCAAGCTAGTTTTTCTAATTCATCCAGCTCTTCTCTCCGTCTTTCTCGCTCTCTACCTCTCTCTCTCATCAGCGCCCCAGGCTGCTAGTCAGGGTTAATTAGCATTGAGCTGAGCTGTATTTAATGGTTAATGTGTTTTTCTCTGCAACGTCATGGTGGCAGAGAGAGTGAAGGAAAGAGAGAGAGAGGAATTGAGGTATGCAGGGAGGTAGGGAGAGGGGGGATAGCGGTATTTGGTGAGGGTGGGGGGGAGAGGAAGGAGGGAGAGATTGAGGCCCTCCCTACAGACTCAGCTTACACGTGGCCAGTCATGTCGCCACAGAGGCAGTGTACGATGTCACCCTCCCTGCCTTGCGATGCCTCCTCTGGTCTCTCTCCCTTACTCTCTTTCTCTCCCACACTCCCTCTCTCCATTCACCAGGGCAGAGATAGAGGGACAGATAAAAGGGAAGGAGGGCAGGCGAGAGAAAGAAAAGAACAGGATAAAAAGGGTTGAGAAAACCATAGACAGAGAGAGAGAGAGAGAGAGAGAGAGAGAGAGAGAGAGAGAGGGTGCGAGCAAGAGAGGGAGAGAGAGAGAGAGCGCGCGGGAGAGTCATAGCTCCTTGTTTTCCTGCAGGCATAGATGGAGTGTACGCGTGCAGTATTGCTATGCTGCACCATGCTGAATACACCTAGCCCACTGGAGTCCCAGGGAGTGGGAAGTGAAATGTTAACCACCTCTGTCTGCTGGTGATTTCACTAGCCTCTCAATCTAAAGGAAATGATGCCAGAAGTCCTGAAACACAGTCAATCACCACTAATCTGCCTGGCCAAATATAACAGGATGGTGCATGTGATTGTGTGTCAGGTGTCTGTGTGTGCTAGTGATTATTTAAACTGTATTTGCCTGTGTGTAATATTGTGTAAAGTATGTGTGTGTGTGTGTGTGTGTATGTGTGCTTTGTGTGTGAGTGTACTACAATTCAAGGGTAAGTGCCATTCAGGTACACATGCTTTTAGTGTAACACAAGCCCCTTCCCAAGGCTCCCCTACCACTGGTTTAATGTGCCATTCAGTTCGGACAAAACCTCACTTCTGCTGCTGAGGATTAAGTTATTGACCTTGGTCAAATGGTAGTACTGACTTGTGATGAAGAAAGTGTTTTGTCCGTCTCTTCTTAAACGGAGTGACTAAGTTCAGTTGAGTTCTGGATTTTAATACGTATTTATCAATCTGCAGATTGGGAGAAAAAACCAGTCTTCTGACCATAAATGACAACACAACACCAAGCTTAGGTCTCAACCAGGTCACAATATACTGTTATTAATAGCAATCTTACATGATAAACGTACTAACTAGTATCCAATGACTAGTTCTATTGATTAGTGATTAATGTAAGCACACAGGAAATCCCAATTTCTTCCACACTTGTTCATTGTTGTAGTTGTATTTCCTCTGTGTCATGCGTCACTTTCCTGATGTTGTGTCCCGCAGCCCTGAAATGTGGGGCTTCTTCTACAGCTGTCATACCTACTGTGCAATCAAATCAAATCGAAATGTTATTTATAGCCCTTTACACAAGTTATGTCACAGAGGGCTTCACATACACCCTTAGTACAACAGCCCCTCAGCCAACCTTCACCCCCAAGGAAGACAAGGAATAACTCCCAGGAAAGCCTTATTGACATTTAGTCATTTAGCAGACACTCTTATCCAGAGCAACTTACAGGAAGTACAGGGACATTCCCACCGAAGTAAGTAGGGTGAAGTGCCTTGCCCAAGGACGCAACGTAATTTTGACGGCCCGGAATCAAACCGGCAACATTCTGATTAATAGCCCGATTCCCTAACCGCTCAGCCATCTGCCTCCCCTATTGAGATTTTTTTTTTTTTTTAAGAAACCTTGAAGCAATTGGATGAGGGATCCCTTCCTCCAGAGAGGGTTGACAGAGAGGTGCAGACCATGGGCTAAACATGGTCATGCATCAACAGAATAAGAACATGCAAATGGATGTTGAAACATAGGTATTGAGACTTCCAACTCAGTGCTCTGAGTTGGCGAGCGTCAGCACGACCCTGTGTGGTCCATCATAGGAGGCTGATGTCCACTCGGAGACTAGGTCGGACGTTGGTAGACCGGCGTTCTGGCAGGTGTTTACAGCTCAACCCCCCACACCAAATGGGTTGGGAGGGGGAGAGAGAGAGAGAAGAAAACAGGATTAGAGAATGCGAAGGGGAAAATAACAGTTCCACTAACAGTAAGGGTGAGGTCTCTACCGTCAAGTGTGAACCAATGCAGCAGTTCAGTCGTATGACTGACAAAAAAAAAAAAAACTGCCGCACACCTCGACTGCTAGATACAGTAACTAGAATAACTAGAATAGAAGAAGTAACTAGACACAGTAACAAACAGGTTCAAGTGTGACGTACTGGACCCACTGCACAGGTGCTCATGCGTGTGTGTTCTCCCTCTGTTGTGTCCATCAGCCGGGGAACGTAAGGCTGTCAAAGCCAGTAGCCCTGTGGACCCAGCAAGATGTGTGCAAGTGGCTGAAGAAGCACTGCCCCAACCAGCACCAGATCTACAGCGACTCCTTCAAACAGCACGACATCACAGGTAGGTGTGTGTGTGTGTGTATTGGCTGATTTGTGTCCCACTTCTCGCTCCCTCATAGCCAGCTGGCCTTCCTCTTGCACGACCTGTTCCCGTCTTTTGCCAGCGTCGCCATTGCCCTGTCAATCATTCCCCCTAACGAGGCCCTTCAAGGTCACCCCCACACCAGCTCGCTAATGACCCTCCGCTTAACGACGCAGCTGCTAATTGGCGCGCTCTCACCCATCTCAGAGCCCAGACGATTACATTAGAACATTAGAACGTTTATCTGCCCCTGCTCCGGCCAGAGTGAGCCGGCGAACCGCCACTCTAGCCATGATGCACTTAGCCCGCCGTGGCCGCCGAGAGGGGTCGTCCAGGTTAAGCTCTCGGCATGTGGGCTCCGCCGGTGCCGGTGTTCCATTAATAAGAAGAACACGCCGCTTCCCAGAATCCCCAGCTGGTGGCCCTTCACATCGCACGCAGAGAGAACGACACCGGATGAAAAGAGACACCAAAAGCAGAAGATGGAACATATTACTGCCTTCATCATGATCACACATTAGGTCTCTCCTCTCATCTGACCTCAGCATCGCTTTGCTGCAGAGCTGTAGAGTACGATGTCATAACCAGCCTACAATCCTGTACCTGTACCTCCGGTTCTCAGAAACAGCAAAGGCACGAGGTCCACCAAAGACTAAAATGCTAAAGTGTCTTTAAATAATGCATTTTTTCATTAGTCTTCCCCAATGCTGTTGCTTTTGCTGCTTTTAATGTCTTGTGTACCCCTGTACGGTGTCCTTGAGTGCCGAGAAAGGCGCCTTGAATAAAATGTGTTATTATTCATGAAACAAATGCCGTTCACATGTGAGGTTAGCATCGGCTTAGTGACCTGTTGTTGTGACGATCAGAGGAGTCGGTGAAGAGTTAACGGCTAACCTAATTAGGAGATGATGATATGCGTAAAACATGCAAGGGATTCAGTTTGTCATCATATCCAGCATTAATTAACAGAACCCAATTACGGCCGTGCTGATTGGGCCCCACAATGCAATTTGCATCCCAATCAATCTCTGCAATATCATGCACATCTTTGCTCCATTAAAATTAACTACACATTCAAATGATGAATGATACATTGTTGCGAAAAACAATCCTGTTTACACAAACAAACAGTGACAATGAATACATTGCAAGGCATGCACGCACATATACTCACCCCCACACATATACAGAACAATGCACACACAAATACAGATGCACAAACACACAACCATACAGACCCCCCCCCCCCCACACACACACACACACACAAACACACACATATCTGACATACACACACATGCAAAACCCCCATCTGAGTATAGGTGACATAGGCAGAACAGTTCCCCAGCTCTCCTCAGTTCCAGTAGGGACCATATGAAGGCTCCAGCCTTCTCTCTCTTTCTATTTCCAAATGAAAACACGACACTGCCTTTCTCAGACATTGACACCACTTGATGTGATTGGTTCTGGCCCAACTGTAGTGAATCAATAAATGAGCTGCAGCGTCCAAACCAGGCCCTCCACGGCTCCAGTACGGTGCCAGAGAATGTCCCCACCCCAACCCCAACCCCCACCCAACTCCAACCCCCCCCCCCCCCCCCCCCCCCCCCCCCCTCAGCTCACCACAGACAGGCCCTACTTTGACTTCCAATACCAAAGCTGTCATTAAAAATGCATTAAAGCATATTAAGGCATAATTAGACATTAGTCCCTAATCTGGTGTAATTACAAAGAGCGCGTCTCGTGTGCGAGAGTGTGTGCACCAGTTAAATACACATTTACAGATACCGTAGGTGTAGTCGGAGAAGAGGGGCCAGCCGACACATATCTAATCAGAAACAGAGAGGGATGTTGTCAGAAAGAGTGTGAGAGAGAGTAAGAGAGGGGAAGAGGGAGGGAGGGAGAGCAAGAGAGGGAAAGAGAGGGAGGGAAAGAGAGGGGAGAGAGAAGAAGAAAGCAGGCGACGATTGAATTATCGTCCCCCTCATGGAGGACTGCGTGGAATTAGAACATGGAAATTTGGTGGACTCTGAGACGACATGTAGACAACAGGAGAATGAGATGCAGACTGCAGCGAAGAGTGTGTGGCGTGGCTGGCCAGCCAGCACACGTGACGGGTCTCGGGGTGACGCTGCTAATGGAACCGGAGAGGAGCGGATCCTCTCGTCTCGTCGGAGGGACAGGGCGGGTCGCGAGGGGGCATGTACCAGGGCTTGTCCATGCTGCACAACAGAGACTACACTACAGTCATAATAAAACCAAGGGAACAAAGGACCTGGACCACATATATACAGTGACCTCAGCTGTGATGAGATGATGTGGGGTATTATCTTCACCGGGTGGGGGTGTGAGGGGTCGGTCCTCTTCAGGAGTACACCCCAGACGCCCTTGGGCTTTTCTGTTTCCACCTTTCATTTCCTCCCCCCCCCAGCCCCCTCCCCCCCGTGACTCATCCCGGCTGGTTTAGTGGCCGTCTCTTAGCCTGACGTTGTTTTGATGAGTCATAGCGTGGATGGAAGGTGAAAGGTTGCGTTTGATTGTCCTCTATGCCAGGCACGAAGCCTGAGCAGCACTTGAGAGATGAGAGGATGAATCCTGCAGGCAAAGTGAGAGATAGAGAGTGGAAGAGAGACCATTATAACAGGCTCAATGTGCCTCCCTGGAATGGCCATTAAGAGAGAAACTACCAGCTCAGCAGCTCTGGAACCGCTCTGGAACTGTTCCATACTTCAGTCTTAGCAAGAGAGGCCACATGGCTAGCTTTCTAGCTTACCTGGGATGGAGGTATCTTGGTGGGTGAGTGAGTTTGCTGTGTGTTGGGAGTCAGGCACAAGTTTGGAGAGCAGGGGTGTAGCCATGTGGTGGCCAAGGGGGGCCACGGCCACCATTGGCCAGAGAATGGCCACCCTGCCGGCCCCCATTATTTTCTTTTTTTTCTTTTTTTTTTAAACCTTCCTGGACAGAAACGGTATAAAGCTGAAATAAATGCATTAGTATTTTTTTTATAAAGTCGTCTTATATTGGCATTTGTCACTTATGCTACAAGCCCCATATTCGCAACATGTTGGGCCACGCCCCCATCAACAGCGCAAGACACAAACCAACGTACTTGCATTCTGACAGCGCTTCAATGGAGACTAGCAGCTAACCACTGGATACCGTTAGAAAACTGCTGCTCTGAGTGATGCGGTGTGTGAGTTTTAAAATAGTCGTTTTTGACAATCAAGTGCCACCCCAAATAGAAGACTGGCCAGAGCTGGCCCCCCTACAAATAATGTCCAGGCTACGCCCCTGTTGGAGAGTAACCAGAGAACGGTGAGACGCGTACCTAGAGGACAAATACACACACACACACACACACACACACACAGCTGCACCAGAGCTATGTCTGGTATGTCCGCTCTCATGTGGACGATTCACCTGAGGAGAAACTCACCCAAACACACACACACACACACAAAGCACTCTTTTTTCGCACACACTCCTCTAGCTGTGTGTGAAGTGCTGTACGTGTGTGAACTTTAGTTACATATTTCAGTATTTTGCCCTGTGGTGTGGAGTGCATATGCGTGCCTGTGTGCGCATGCACTATAAGCTCCCATTCATCAAAGCCGTGGTTGACCGTGCCAGGACATATCTGTAGATTAATCTGTCCTCTCTCTCCACACTGAGGGAGGCCTACTCTCCCTAAACCCATTCATCTAATGTGTGTGTGTGTGTGGGCAGGGGAAGGGGAGCCGTATATGCCCGTTCTGAGCTGCTAGTTCATCAAATAATTTGTTTGCTGGCCTTACCAGTCTGTATGTCCATAATGAATTTGCACTCCCAGTGTCATAACTAACAAAGCACGATGAAGTCACAAGACTGTGTGCGTGTGCAGGCGTCTGTGTGTGTGCGTGTGCGTGCATGCTCCTGTGGTCTGTGTGTGTCTGTGTGCGTGTGCGATAGCTACCAGATCCCAGCCCCAGCCTTAGAGAGAGAGACTGGAGAGAAAGAGAGAGAGAGAGAGACTGGAGAGAAAGAGAGATAGAGAGAGAGAGACTGGAGAGAAAGAGAGAGAGAGAGACTGGAGAGAAAGAGAGAGAGAGAGAGACTGGAGAGAGAGAGAGAGAGAGAGAGAGAGAGAGAGAGAGAGAGCGAGACAGAAAGGACAGGTCCTGCTCGGGCAAGCCAAACTGGCTTCACGGCGGACAAACCGAGAGTGGGAGGGACATTTAAATCCAATCAATATTGTGCAAGTGAAGAGGCTGAAGGGCCTTAAATCATTTTCTCAGTCAATTGGCCAAAGAAGTGGATACAGGAGATGAAGTAAAAATAGCTTTGTTGTTTGGCAGTGTTCCCATCATAATACCCAAGGCAGGGGAGACAAAATGATTACACACTGATAGAAATACAAGTACTGTTACCTTACCCAGGGATGAGTCAGTGTGTGTGAGAGAGAGACAGAGAAAGAGAGAGACCAAGAGAGGGAGAGAAATAGAGAGAGACAGACAGAGAGACAGAGAGACAGAGAGAGAGAGAGAGAGAGAGAGAGAGAGAGAGAGAGAGAGATGGGGATGCTAAAATCTGTGTATCTGGGTTGTTTCCATAACAGTGTGATGGTCTGTTCTGACCTCCCACACACCACTGGGCCTAATTAAACACACCAGTGGTTGCTCCTTTCAATCCAACACACCAAGCTTTCCATCTTACCCTCTTCATGAGCACATGTACCTATCTTCCTAATTTTCTAGTCCTCTCCACCACAGCTCTGTGTCTTAATTGTGGTTGGATAAACGCCCTGCTGTGGCATGCTGGGAATGTGGATGTAATGAGTCAGAAGCAGATCTTTGGAAGAAACTTTTGGACTTCTCTCAGAGGCGTTCTGCTTGGATTCCCAGACGGGTCTCTCTGCTACCGGAAGGAGTGGTGTGTGTTGGCACCGACGATCAGAACTGGCTGCTTGCTCCGAACGCTCTAATCTTCAAGCATCTCCACCAACGCATTTACACACACACACACACACACACAGACCAACACATTTACACACTGACCCACACACACACACACACACACACACACATGCCGCTGCTGTCCTCTCATTCACACACTGTCAGTGTGATTCCGATGACGAGAAAAACGCTCTCCACACCAGCTGTTAATGCACTGCTGAGACCGCAATGGTGTTTATCTGATATACAATACCTCTGATTTCATTCAGCAGCCATGTATGCTTGTTATGGCACAGGCTTTGTTGCTTTGTAAAGTAAAGGTCAATAATCATAGACTAGAGTCTGTAAGAACCTTTCTCCATCACTCTCTCTCCATCTCGATCCATCACTGCCTCCCTTCCGCTCAACCTCTCCATCTACTCATCTCCTCCTCTTTGTCCTGTCTCTTGGTCTCCCAGGCCTGTGTGTGTGTTCTGTGTAGGGCTGCTTAGTGTTACGTTAATGGCGCTCATTAAACCCGTATCTGGTGTCCCAGCCTCTTATACCAGTTTAGCATATCCTGCCCCCTCAGCCGTAGTACCCGGCAAAGGGTTTCTTTTGTAAGTGCAGGGAGGTGTGCCAAAAATCTCAAGAGTTATAGCACTCACTGCTCCGAGAAATAAGCTCTCTCTGACTGCCAGACTTTGTGTGGAGACAGTAAGGTGCTTACACGAGGTCTGAGAAAGGCCAAATGAATCTACAACACTGTCCACGAAACCTTCGCAGCAGTGTCTAACTGAAATATCGAAACGTCTGGTCCTTCTGCAATCGACATGGCCGTTAATAAAGTCATGTACAATACAACTCAGAGGATATAACAATGGTGTGATGCGTTGGAAATGTGTGGAGGAGAAGGTGCGTGGGAGTGGAGGCAGAAACAGAGGGGAGAGAGATGTGTGAAGGGGATGGAGAGGCAGAGGTGAAAGAGGTGTTGGAGCACAAATGGAGTGAGAGAGGGGAAAGAGGGATGAAGAGAGAGAAATGTGTGGGGCGGGGGGAGAAAGGAGAGAACACGTGACAGACAGACCATGGTTTTCCCGCTGCGAGTCTCTAAGCCGGGGAAAGTTAATGGGCTGTGGGCCAATCAGGAAGAAGCTCGGCCCCACAGTCATTAGCAGGAAGTAGCGTAGTGAGAAGAGTGTGTATTTGTGTGTGTGTGTATCAGTGTGTGTATAGGGCAGGAGGGGGGGGGAGGGGGGGGGGATCTACAGGGGTCCGTCTCTAATTCTCAGTAATCTCACAGAATGATCTTCTATCGGCTCCCAGTCCCACACTCTAAACATGCCGCCATAATGAGAGTAATTAATTAGACTGCACTTCCATCCTCTCTTATCTCCCTCCAAAATCCCTGTTTTAGAAAAGATAAGGAGGAGATATGGGGGCAGATTAAATTAGGGGATCTAGAGCTGTGCCCCCTAGATGCGGAAGGAGGGGACTCAGGGGTGGGGGGTGTAAAGAAAGATGTGGTTAATGGGGAGAAATTGTTTTTCAATGAAAGCAAGTGTGTTCGAATCTGCGGTGGATTCAATGGCACCATAAACAGTGAGAGGTTGAGTTCCGATGTGAAGGATGTTTAATTCTCTGTCTTCTCCCTCTCTCTCTCTTTCTTTCTTTCTCCTTTCCTCACCCTCTCTCCTCTCTTTATCTCTAATCTACACTTCTTCCTCGCCCTCTCGCTCCATCCCTGCCTCCAGGCCGCGCCCTGATGAGATTGACGGACAGGAAGCTGGAGCGAATGGGGATCATGCAGGAGGCCCAGAGGCAGTACATCCTGCAGCAGGTCCTGCAGCTCCGCGTCCGCGAGGAAGTCAGGACCCTGCAGCTACTCACACAAGGTAGTCAAGTCTCCACACCACCAGGACAACACAGCAGCTCCACACACAAGCTACACAACTCTGAGAGACGGGGAAAAAGAGATGAAGAGAGAGTTCGAGGTAGGAAGAGAAAGCCAGAGCGAGAGAATGAGGAAAGACAGATGGAAAGAGAGAGATGGACAGAGAGAGAGAGAGAGAGAGAGAGAGAGAGAGACAGAAAGAGAAAGAGAGAGAGAGCAGTGTCATGCCTTTTTCTCCCCTTGGTTCTCCCCCAAAAGCGTCCTCGGAGCCCCCTCCCTCCCAGATACATGCCAGAGAGAGACTGGTACTGCTTCTGGAACACTCAATGGGTGATGCTAACGGTAGAAGGAGAGGAAGGAGAGGGTGAGAAAATGAAGCAATAGTGAGAAAATGAGGAAGCGAGCGAGAGAGAGAGAGCTGAAAGGACAGAAATGTCCTAAGAACAGGCAGGAGTTGATGATGCCTAGAGGGAGAAGAGAAAACTGAGAGAGAAAAGGGGGGGGGGCATTGGGTGAGAAGATGGAGGTGGGTGGGGGGGGGAGATTGCGAAGAACCAAGAACAGAGGCTCTCCATCACTTGCCAGAGTAGTGTGAGGCGAGGGAGGAGAGCGAGAGAGGAGGTGAGAGAAGGCCAACACAGGAACAGAGACCAAGGATGGGGAGGACTTGGTGGGGACATTGACAGAGGGCCTAACAGGTAGAAGAAATGAGTAGAAGGAGAAAAGTCGTTAAGAGAGAGAGCAGCAGAGAAAAAGACAAAGATGGCAGAAAGAAAAGTGAGGGAGTGAGAGAGAGAGAAAAAGGTGGAGAAAAAAAGTTGGAAAGATGAACAGTAATTACTGCGGTGTACTCCAGACAGAATTAAGGAGACCGCCAGTGATTAACCTTTAAGGCACACTGGGCCAGTGCAGACAAATGCAGCCATTACATCCCTCCCCTCCACAGCAACATGCAGTTCACACCTCATTTATTATATCACTTAACAACCCACATGGATGGCGTGATCCAGCCTCACACAGGATAATGCCCAGACAACAACACACGCACAACTTTAATTGAGAAGAGCTCACCAGGAAACAGAGAGCTTGCTGCCACGGCAGCGCAAGGCGCAGAGACGGAATCTACGGCCTCCCGCTAGAAACAGCGCCTGCCACAGAGACTTCAACAACGGCGTCGGTCAGGAAGCGCAGCGACGCAGCGAAGCAAAGCGTTGTGCTTTGCTTCTGCGTTGACATTTTTCACGCTGGAAAATGTAGAGGGAAACCCACAGTGCTGGACAGATAGCTGTGGCCATAGAGAGGTCAGCCCTATATTAGCAGACCAGTAGACTGTTTCCAGCAGTAGCTTGGTTACATTTACATTTAGTCATTTAGCAGACGCTCTTATCCAGAGCGACTTACAGTAAGTACAGGGACATTCTCCCCGAGGAAAGTAGGGTGAAGTGCCTTGCCCAAGGACACAACGTCATCTTGCACGGCCGGGAATCGAACTGGCAACCTTCAGATTACGAGCCCGATTCCCTAACCGCTCAGCCACCTGACTCCCAGTGGTTCTCACTGACACATATATGTTGTCATCAATTGCTGGGAGCAGTAATCTACTTAAGTGTCACATGGTAGGTCTGTTTTGTATTCTGCATCTGTAGCCATGGATACTGGCCCAATCTTGACACACAACATTCTGTTGCAAGCGCAAAGATGTGTCAAGTGCATAAATGTTCCAGTCAGCTTTTTGATGACAATCACAAGATGGGATTGAGGAATCTTTAACTAAAATCGCCACATCAAACTTGACTAAACTTGAATATTACCATTGACATTAAATCGAATAGTTTTTTTGGTCTGTTGGTTCAACTCAATCTCAGTGTCATCAGACTCAGTTTTATTCGTTTTTGCTTCGCTGAATGGAAAGTGGAAAGTCCTGTATTGTTTGAACGCCCCCACCCAAATGATTGCTATTTTCTGTATTCAATTTCATGGCTATTAACGATTTATGATGTTTTTCAATAGCATCTCTTCATTACAGATCAACTCATAAACACAGCATTAGGCACAAGCAGACTGCTTTTTCTGAAACTTGAATTACACAGCCCAGAGAATCAGGAATAAATGCTATTTGTCAAGTGGTACAGTACCCTTCTTATAGTATATAGACATAGAGCACAACAGGGTTCATCTAGTGTGAGCGAGGGCAAGATGGCCGCTGGGAAGCACCCTCTCTCTGTCTTTGCTGATATGCGGTGAACAATTACAGACCTCAGACCACTCCTAATCTTCTCCACAATGTGGGTGTGGTTCCTGCTATGTCTCTCTGCTATGACCTTACTCTGGGGTCATCTGTTTTCTCTACTCCTAAACACAGCACTCTGCCGTAGAGAACCTATCACGTTTATCAATCAAAACACCTTATCAAGCAGGTGAGTTGTCTGGGGAAGGATCGTAGCCTCCGGGTGTGAGTGATGAGATCCGTTCCCTCTGTGGACTGCACTGTACTAGGCCACCGCTGTTCCTCGCTCCAGGCAGAGTGATGAATTGACTCTTGGTGCTCAGAGCCCTTTACTCAGTGTTCTTTGGTGGATATAGTCATTACCCTGTGCTCTTTAGTGAACGGCGATATCTTGGCCCTAAAGGAGTCT
This sequence comes from Osmerus mordax, assembly GCF_038355195.1. Taxonomy (NCBI): domain Eukaryota; kingdom Metazoa; phylum Chordata; class Actinopteri; order Osmeriformes; family Osmeridae; genus Osmerus; species Osmerus mordax. The sequence continues at coordinate 8,834,342 of NC_090067.1, forward strand.
TAAGTGAAGTGAGTATAGAGTCTTTCCTCCGGGCCTTTCAGTGAAAGGGAGTATCTGTGGCCCCAGACTGGGGAGCTGAGTGCTCTCATTATCCTGGAGCTCTCCCCCCCCCATCCTACCCCCTCCTCTCCCAGGCAGGTCAAATTAATTCTTTTTCAAAATTCCCTGTCAGCGATATCCCCTTAAGAGACAGTATCTGCAGCAGCTCTACACCTTAAAGATGTGATTAAGGTTAGGAAAAAGCCAATTTTTCAATCCCATCCACCCCCACTTCCTAGATACATAAAGCCATATGGTAATATCATATTTAATGATGCCTACCTAATTCCTGGTTCGAATGGAGTGAACACAGTGTGGATGTCTTAGGTGACACTGCATATTAGGTGCCAATCTTGGTTTGTATTCATAAGGTCAGGTGTCATAGAGAAGAAAATAATGACGCTGTTTCGCGGAACCGCCTGTTCTCCACCTCGCCTCATTAGTGAAGGGAAACGGCCGCCTCGGCGCAGGGCTACTCGTGGCGAAGGACAATGTAGCAACACGGCTAACGCTAATAATGATTTGAAATACAGAGGAGTAATTACACCTGCCTTTTCAGGGGGGCATCGTCCATTCATCCAGGCGTGTTGAGAGCCAGCCTGGATAATGAAGCCGCCCCTGCTGTCAGTACTCTGTCGGAAACACAGCCGTGGTGTTTTGGAACGAGGATGAAACAGCATGGTGTTATGAAAAGAAATATCCCCTTTTTTGATTACCTCAGGCTGTAATTCCCCTCCATGTGAAGTCAAGGCTCCTTGCCTTGGTTACCAATTAGAGCTCTGTTTCCTCCCCTGCTCGACACTCCCCGACCAGGCCTGCCCAATCGCCATCTTGTCTGCTTTGTACCCAAAGCAGTCGAGCATTGAGGAAGCAGGAGAATGCCAAGGCTGGAACGTGGAAGCACATCTTCATCAGGTTTTATCCAGGGAGAAGTGTAGAAATACAAGAATACAAACTGAACCATCTCTCTCGTCCTTTCTTTCTTCCTCTCCCTCTTTCTTTCTGTCCGTCTAACCTCTCTAGTCTCTCAAGGACGCGAAAGAGGGACGCAGCGAAGCATGAACAACGTGCAGATCTCCTAATGAGGCAGAAGGAGAGAGGGCATCACCAGAATTGAAAAGATGGAGGAAAAAACCCATAGAGAGAGAGAGAGGAAAAGAGAAAAGTCGGGCAGGTAGATTTGGCCCGAGGCTGTAGGACTGTAGTCAACTATAATATGCAAGGAACTACACACACACTGTTGAACCTTGACCCTCTGTTTTTTACAGAGACTGAGCTATATCTCGCACAGGTTCTATGGTTCACAGAATGTAGACCACAGCTCTCTGTTACCTCAGCCGGAAGGCCCTCAATATGGCTTGTATGCAGCCAGTGTCTGGAGAAAGGACAGCTAATATTTAAATGAATCAGGATCTGTCTGTAAAATCTGCATAAAAGTCAAGCCCCTAACGTGAACTTCCCAAATGTTTACTTTTGCCTAAATCACTGCTGGGCTCAACATCAGCAGAATCCAGCAGATCGATGAGGCCAAGAGCGCCCTCATTTTCTTGTTTTCTTTTCCTTTTTTTCCTTTCATTTTAAATCAACCGGGTCATCCGGTTTCAGTTTCCCTGTGTGGAGCCGCGTTCATCCGTTTACCGAGAAATGAAGACCTATTAAAAAGAGGCAGCGCGCCGGTTCCACTCAGTCTAGCGCCCCAGTGGTCGTCTACAGCCTCCGTCTGACCGCCAGCGCCCGGGCAGCCTCTCAGGAACCTAGACGCCACGACCCATGAAGCCCGCTTCCCGCCACTCAGTCACCATCTCCCGACCTGGATCAATAGCCAGGACACTCCCAGGGCTGCTGCTCCGGCCCAGGGCCATATCCCAGGCCAGCCATTTCCCCTGGCCATACAGTTTGTTAGTACACAGTATAGCGGGCGTGGCCCCAACGCTAATGTATACAACCGGGGAGCAGTGAGAGAGTGCACTTAAGATGAGGTGTTTTGTAGGCTTTTCGTTAGTTGCCATGGTGACCTTAAAGAAGCGTCATGCCAGTTTGTGGGGGGAGCGTTAATGCTGGAGTCTAACCTCTCCTCTCCAGCTTTCTGTAGTACAGCTTTACAATAAAGTTTTGTGTCTTCAGGGCTGTGTTTCTAGTTTCACTACCATTAGTAAGGACCAGTCTCCAAAATATAGGTTGAACTCGACCCTAGACCTAAATTCGAAAATTGTACTTAAACCATTGAAAGGGCTTCGTAAAATTCGTAAAATCTACTCTTTTAGTACCCTTGATCCAAAACAACTCAATAAATATAATCTTCAGGGACTATGCAGCATTTATTAAAAAAAATGTAGCTCTCAAAGTCAGGACCCCACAGTATGCAGCAGGTTTTAAAGGCTGATCTTAACCTGAAATAATACAACTGAGAATGCTTGGGAATATTGTAACGGGTGACAAGGTCTTGAAAGCTACGTAAAGAGTCTCCATTTAAATCTCGCAGGGCTTGAATACCTTTTTGAGACCATGTGTCCTGAATAAAAGGTTACCACCCGTCAGTATATGTACTATAGCCTACACAAAGTACCTTACAGGAATAACACTTTAATGTCATGGTGAACCACTCACTTATACGAATACGGGTCAGGAGGGTTTGGCTAATCTCCTAGTGGACATATCAGTTTCTGGAATAGTAGTGGATACGGTCTGAGTAGACAGGCAGCAGGTGTATGAATCCGACACGCCTTTATTTAGACAAATGCGCCAGCAACGCTTAACATGTGTTGCGGGCGATGCAGACGGACGGTCGTAAAAGCAGACAGACAGCGAGCAAGATGGGGAGCGAGGGAGTCCAGTCGAGGAAATGATGCGTATCACGGAGCTACTATAAAAGGAAATGATGTACATACGTTGAGCTGTGGATCATTATTTGGGTGTCGAGGATATAAGACGGCAAGCTCGGTGACAGGCGTGCACCTGCTAAACCGTTATTATTGTAACATTCCTCACTCCCGGGGCAAACGTGATTGATGACGGTTGTTAACTTTGGTTTTGGCCTGATAACTGTCACACATTGTCTTTATCTATTCTCAAAAAGCAAAGACACCAAAACAAAGTCATTTGTCAAGTAGTAGCTATTACTTGTTCAGGACAGCTTTTAGCGATGAAAGTGAAGTAAACACGGTTTGCGATTTAGTATTATCAATATTGATGCAATACAGCTAGTGTAGTAGTGCAGTTTGACCATATCTGTGTCGCAATAGAGGCTAATCCACCTTTATTGAATACTTTCTCATTTAGCCTCTTGCATAACCTGCCTACAGAGGACAAGCGCCTCTAATGACCTAATCTTCTGGTCTGTAAGTCCTACAGGGCCAAACAAATAGAGCTAATTCCTCTCTATTGTTGTCGACGGTAACTCAAGCTCCCGGGTTACAAATCGACCTGATTGTGTTCTGAGTGGGCCCTTACCCAGGCTTTTGTCCACACCCTCCTCTTCCTCCTCCTCTCTTCCCTAGCACAACATTAAGAAGCGCCAAGCAAGGCAGTGAAAGAGAATATTCTTGCATCCCCGTTACTGATCAAGAAATGTTTGTCATCCAATGTAATTAGTGCCATACATTTTATTTATTTTTTGCGCTTATTAGCCTGCCAAAATGTCAGAAATTGCTTTATTTAATTAGAACATTTTACAAATAGCATAACAGCATAAAAAGTGATTATCTTGTGCTGGTCTTTGTTTAGAGGATGAAATGTCATGCAGCATGAAACAAGACGAGATCAAAGAAGGAGTATTTTTGTTGCATGTAAACCAATGATGTCAATCTGAGGTGTAAGCAAACCTGTGGGGACAAACATCACCACACCAGACTTGCTGTCGGGACAGTTGTAGCGGAACCTCAAGACTTGCAATTTGCACTTCTAGATTCATGACTGCTGCTGTTAGATTGTGAAATTGTCACAGTCCAATGTTCTTGTACCAATGTACAGTACTCTCAAAATAGCTTCACTAATTTGAGTATTGCTGGACTGTGTTCTCCTAACAGGTCGGATTTTAGAGGCATTTTGCTATGGTTCAGTCTCTTCGGGTTTACTGAATTAATAGCAAGCCAGCAATGGCTTTTATCCGTTACCGAGAATAAATTAATTCACAGGACTTGGAGCATCAGAGAGTTATAACTTTCATTTTAATTACTTTATAAATATTTACAGCCAAGGGTTGCCAAGAGGTTGAAATATAAATGAGGCTTTTATTTGTAAGTAGCTAGTGTTATCATCCTCACTCTCAATGTTCCCTGAGTCTGTTCTAATTTCAGTGTGTGTATGTTTGTGTGTGCGTGTGTGTGTGTGTGTACAGTATGGTTTTTTGTGAACTTGTGTGAGTGAATCAATGCTCATCCTTGCCTACACTTGCTATAATATTAGAATATGCTCCTCCCAAGCTACAACTGCCATCTGTTGGAGCACCAGGACATTTATGTATTATCCATGCACTGTATGTCAACTACCTCAATCAAAGTGTGAATGTGTGTGTGTGCCTGGGAAAGTGTGTGCGTGTGTGTGCGTGTGTGTGTGTGTGTGTGTGCGTGTGTGTGTGTGTTAGCTGCCTGCAGGCCTAACTTGCCCTCTATTAAAGATTTACACTGTTCACAGGGGGAGTTATTAAACCCCAGAGCCTCGTCATGCAGCCCCACTTCCAGGCCAGTTTGTAGCATTGTCAGGAGATTAAAGCAGGTTCATTGAAAGGTCTTTTAGCTATTCCCCATGATTGATCTTCCTCTGCCCCTTTGATACCGGAGCTAAGGATGACGTTCTGTTCCCCTTCTCCCTCTCTCTCTATCTATCTCTCTCACTCGCTCTTTCTCTGTCTCTTTCTTTCTCCCTCACTCTCTCTTTTGCCCTCTCTTACTTGCCGTGTATGTACTAGTCTCTCTCGTTCTCTCGCTTTCACTTCAACTTTATTTTGTTCCTTTTCTAGACTTTTCTCCTTCACGCTTTTTCTTTCACTCTGTCTCTTTCTCACTTTCTCTTTCTTCCTCTCACTCTCTTTCCACAGTCTGGTCATCCAAGGGCCTCTTTTGCCCCCGGTTTGTCCCATCCCCCATATTTTGGGCAACAGTCCGGCTGTGCTTCCACCTCTTTATCACCCACCATCGCTCCATCAGACGGAGCTGCCACACCTCCCAAGACTGCTCAAACATCTCTGCCACAAGTGTTTCCATCAGAGCCAATCTCATTCAATACTGGTATTCTCTTAGAGAAAAACAGGCTCATATTTCCCAAACCTGTCCCAGACATGGCTACCTGCTGGACCTCTGCTGGGCTGTTAGGGGTAGCACCACTTGGCTAGATGGGCTAGTGTGATGTATAGTACACAGCTGGTAGCACACTGTCAAAAATACATTTGCATGACATTTATGTTGCTCTTCATCTGTCATCTTTTCCTCCTCCTCTTCGCTGAGGCATTTGCAAAATAAGGTTTTGAGGCCATGAAAGCAGATCCTTGTCTGCTAGTGCATGGATAATTACTTTGGTGCCATATGCTTTTTTCTGTCCAATGAATGAGCCTTCATGACCTAGATTGATGCAACAAGAACAATAGCAGCCAGCACATGTGCTGTTAACCAGCCTTGACGAACATCATGGGGTTTCCTATAGACCAGAGTGTGGAGGCTGAACTGATATCACCCCCTGGTGCACCGTCATCCGATACTTATACTTAATCGTCCATTGTATTGACAGTTCCAGTAAATGGAACTATACTATGCTGAGTGTAGTGATATTTAGCACCCCTGTGTAGGGATACAGTTGGCTGTCTGGTGTGATGAGGTAGCAGTGTTATTTTCCAGGTAAACAAGCCCACACTGTAGGTCGCGTGTGTGTGTTTTAGTGGAAAGAGGAAATGGTGCATGGCTGTACCAGAGGATGACTGGCTGTGCTCCTCCTCTCTGTGTTCGTTCCACCCACTGGTTTTAGCACTGCGTACGCTGCAGGTTTTCTCAGAACAATGCAGAGGTAGTGTGTGTGTGTGTGTGCCTGCCTGTGTGTGTGTGTGTGTTTGTAAGTGTATCTGTGTCTCTGTATGCACCCGTGTCTGTGTGTGTCTGCGTGTGTGTGTGTGTTTGTAAGTGTATCTGTGTCTCTGTATGCACCCGTGTCTGTGTGTGTCTGCGTGTGTGCTTACTGCACCATAGGTAAAGTGATATGTCTATGGATTTGCTGCTGGACTGTGTTGTTTTTCCCTTGCCAGGAAAATAGATAAATAAATCTGTTGAGATGGCTGAGCTGTATTGGAGTCTTGTTCCATTCTGCTCTCGTCTCCGAGACCATGAGGTGTGACGAATGTGTTGTGTTAAGCATCAAAGGCAGTGATCTAATGCATGAATCCTTGACATGTGGAGGTGAGGGTTACGCAAGACCCTAGGGTGTCCAGCCTACAACTGTTTGAAGGTGACATGAGCACACAGCAGAAAGGCCAGCTGGATAAAAGTCAGGAGGGATAGAGAGAGAGAGAGAGAAAGAGAGAGAGAGTGAAAGATAGAGAGAGAGAGAGAGAGAGAGAGAGAGAGAGAGAGAGAGAGAGAGAGAGACTAAAAAAGTAAAAGAGTAAAAAAATTACAAAATGTGCTTTATAGTGCGCCCAAAATTAACACCAACTCCTCCGTCCACAACGTATATTCCCCTGCACATACACACTATTTCTCTCTCTCCCTCCCTGCCTCTCTCACACACACACAGACACACACACACAGACGTACACATTTTCACAGCCACATTTAGCCTCTGCCCCTCATCCCTCCACCTCATCACAGAGGCAGCCGTGACAAGTTTACTACGGCTGTAATTTCCCTCTTAATTACTGTGGCCAGGGCGGGAATGATGCTTGCCAGCGAGAGCCAGCCCTTTAACATCGTGGTCTCCTCTCCCTCTGCCCTCCCTCACGCCCTCCCTGCCTCTGCCCTCCCTCCCTCCCTGCCTCTGCCCTCCCTCCCTGCCCGTCCCCCACACCCCCTTTCCCTCTGCCCTCCCTCCCTCCCTCCCTGCCTCTGCCCTCCCTTCCTCCCTCCCTGCCTCCCTGCCCATCCCCCACACCCCCTCTCCCTCTGCCCTCCCTCCCTGCCTCTGCCCTCCCTTCCTCCCTGCCTGACTGCCCGTCCCCCACACCCCCTCTCCCTCTGCCCTCCCTGCCTCTGCCCTCCCTGCCTCTGCCCTCCCTCCCTCCCTCCCTGCCTCCCTGCCCGTCCCCCACACCCCCTCTCCCTCTGCCCTCCCTCCCTGCCTCTGCCCTCCCTCCCTCCCTGCCTCCATGCCTGTCCCCCACACCCCCTCTCCCTCATTCCCTCTTTTCCAGCCTGCGGTTTCAGAGTTCCTTCTCCCACAACGCTTGTTCACTCATTCGCCCGCTCCACAGCTTTTTGTAATTAAAACGTCCGGCGTCCACCATGATTGCTAGGAGAGAAGAGAGTGGCGTTTATTACCTCAACAAATCAAAACCCGCCTCATCCAAAAGCCCCTGCTGACCACCGTCATCGGCGGCGGCACAGACCTTAGCCAATAGAAACGCAGAGAGTAGCTTACCTTTCCCTTTTGGTCATCATGCAGAAAGCAAGAGCATGTATGCTGCAAACTTGAAAAAAACATTGTCCTCCACATTTTCGTAATAGTTTTATAATAATAGTTGTCAAACAAAAGCCATTTGTTTCGCTATGGGAAATGACTCATGCACACACACCACAATTCAACATCATCCTCCACCCCTTTTGGCTCCACTGGCGCATTTGGCCATAGAAGGTGTTGAATTATGACATAGCGTATGTTTTATTGTCCCCGGCGCAAAGCTGGCTCTGGGAACTCATAACGGGAGCAGCGGGCAGGGAAGGCCCTGCCAGCCAGTTATGTCTCTGGCACGCCCGGGTGCGACAGACCCACCAGGGGCAAATGACACGCACCTACCCCGCGTATTTTTACGAGTGGATATATTATTTCTCATTATGCACATATTAAATCGTTGTTTGGAACGTTGGTGAGTGGCCTTTTCTTTCTCACTTGGATGTGCTTCCAAGAGCTCATGTCAACTGGGACTGCCATGGGAAACTTGGTCTCTCTCTCTCTTCTTAACAGTATTATTGTCTCATTTGCAAGTAGCATCCAAGCTCATCTCCCTAAGCTGGTTTTATGATCGTACCACTCAGCCACCTAGCTCAGATCTCCTGGCCTTCACACCAAAGGGAGGGAGGATTAGGGGGGAGAGAGGAAGGATTGGGAGAGGGAGGGAGGAAAGGTGTGTGGGGTCGATTCCTGTTACATTTTGTTTATTGGGGTCTGCTATCATGCACTGGTGTGTGTTCTCTCAGAAGAGCCTCACAGTCCAGCTTCATATCTCACCCGTGCTGACGCCCAGAGAGGGAGAGAGAGAGAGACAGGGAGAGAGGGAGAGAGTGACGGAGAGGGAAAGGGAGAGAGAGAGAGAGAGAGAGAGAGAGAGAGAGAGAGAGAGAGAGAGAAAGAGAGAGAGAGAGAGGGAGAGAGGGGTTGGAAAAGTGGGGAGGACTAAAGTTCAGAGAGAGAAAGATACAGAGACAAAAAAGAGAAGGATGAGGCCAGTTATCTTCTCCATCAATAATATAGAGGTCTAGGATACCAGAGAACCTTTAGCTCAGACAACACACAGCTACCCAGCACTGCTACCTAACACTGCTACCCAGCACTGCTACCTAACACTGCTACCCAGCACTGCTACCTAACACTGCTACCCAGCACTGCTACCTAACATTTGCTACCCAGCACTGCTATCCAGCACTGCTACCTAACATTTGCTACCCAGCACTGCTACCCAGCACTGCTACCTAAAACTGCTACCCAGCACTGCTACCTAAAACTGCTACCCAGCACTGCTACCTAAAACTGCTACCCAGCACTGCTACCTAAAACTGCTACCCAGCACTGCTACCTAACACTGCTACCCAGCACTGCTACCTAACACTGCTATCCAGCACTGCTACCTAACATTTGCTACCCAGCACTGCTATCCAGCACTGCTACCTAACATTTGCTACCCAGCACTGCTATCCAGCACTGCTACCTAAAACTGCTACCCAGCACTGCTACCTAAAACTGCTACCCAGCACTGCTACCTAACTGCTACCTAACACTGCTATCCAGCACTGCAACCTAACACTGCTACCTAACACTGTCACCTAACACCGCTACCTAACACTGCTACTTAACACTGTTACCTAACACTGCTACATAACAATGCTACCTAACACCGCTACCTAACACTGCTACCTAACACTGTCACCTAACACCGCTACCTAACACCGCTATCTAACACTGTCACATAGCACCGCTACCCAACGCTGTTGCCTAACACCGCTACCCAACACTGTCGCATAACACCGCTACCCAACACTGTCACCTAACATCACTCCCTTACAGCTGTGACCCCGGCTCAACACTCCCATCTGTTAGACGTGAGATCACATCTCATTTATTCTTTCTCTCCCTCTGCACATGACTGTGTACACCGTGTTTTTCCAGCAGTCAAATAGATAAGATATCTGGCTGTAATTAAGGATGAGAGTCAGGGAAGGGAGGGGGGCGGGGAACAGGACGGTGTGTTCTTTGATCATTTCAGGGTTATTGCAAGGTAGAGGCATGCTATTTTTTTCTTCTGGATTATAAACTAGGATTGTGTCGTTGATCCAGCTCCTCATCTGATAACGCCTAAAGTTGTACCTCTTTTGCTCTCTCTTATAACCGGCACAAGACGGCCACTTACAGTGAGAACAACAGTGTCTTTCGTGTGGGGAGAATGTCCACACCATCGAGGACTTCCCTTCACGTCCTTTTTTGCTCCAAGCACGTTTTACAGCCACGGATAACTAGGGCTTGGCAATAGTTTGCTTTGCTTTTGGCACTACCTATCAAGCATAAAGCAATCTCACAAAGCAATTGTCTAGATCGCAAAAAAAGTAATGATTTATTGTCATTCATTAGGATCTTCACAACTGAGAGACAGAGGCCAGGTTTGCGTCATGCTGTTCTGGTCTGTAAATCATGTTGCTTTAAACTGATCCAGAAAGCGTTGTCGCCTGCCCCTGGTAATCATGTTAAACTGTCACAAGACCAAGAGGAAAATGTCAGACAGATGTTCCTGAGATCTCTACGAGCCAGTTTATTACAGCAGACCTTTTACAACAGAGAGCTAGGGGGAAGAGAGACAGAGAGAAAGTGAGAGAGACGGAGAGAGAGAAAGACAGAGAGAGGGTTAGAGAGGTTTTCGTTTTGACATACCTTTATTGGTCTCCTATGGCTGGATGTTACATTACATGTAGCACCACTCCATAAACATGCTCGGTGCCATGACCCACAGAGCACGAAAAAACAACCAAAGACTAGAAAAGGGTAGACTACAAAAAACACAGAACCTTCTACCTCGAACAACCTTTCGTCTGTTTTCTGTGGAATAGGCTGCTTTCTATGAGTTCAAAACTAACCTTCCTAGTGGCTCCGGTGCCAGAGCTCGGGTGATTCTAGTCAGCTTAGAGCTCCCCGTCTGTCGTCAGGTGACCTTTTCCCTCCTTCAACATTTGGGGCCCTGGCAGAGCTTTGCAGCTTCCCAGCCGGCTGACGTTCTTTCATCTTGACCAGCAGTCTGACACTTATTCATCACCTTCCCTTACTGCCCTCCTCCTGAAAGATGCTAGCTCGACCTCTTCTCTCGCTCTGCCCTGTCTCTCTCCCTCACCCCTCTCTCCCCCTCTCTTGCTCTACCTCTCCCCTCTACCTCTCCCTTCGCTCTCTCTCTCTCTCTCTCTCTCTCTCTCTCTCTCTCTCTCTCTGTCTCGCTTTCTCTCTCTCTATCTGTCTCCTGTATCTCATCTCATCTCCAAAGTACATTTCTCATCTTCCAGAGAGAACATGAGACGTGTCCCTTTCCACTACCGCATTCCAGACAGTCTCTCCTGGCTCGTCTTCTCTTACCGTCCTCCTGAACTTTTTCCCTCTTAATCCTGCTTCCTAAAATGGCCGTTTGTATGCAGCCAGACAGAACGGAGCAGAATGGGGAGGGTGGGAGGGAGCGAGCGAGCGAGCGGAGACGGTGAACCAAGGTCCACTGTTGGCTCTCCTCACCAGCCAAGTGGAAACAAGGCAAAGATAGAGGGAGGGAGAGAGAGAAAGTTAGAGATGAGGAGGAAACAGGGAGAGAGAGAGAGAGAGAGAGAGAGAGAGAGAGAGAGAGAGAGAGAGAGAGAGAGAGAGAGAGAGAGAGAGAGAGAGAGAGAGAGAGAGAGAGAGAGAGAGAGAGAGAGAGAGCATACAGGGAATAGAGAAGTTGTTACAGCACCAGCACTCTGCACCTTGAACCAGATTAACAACCCTGCTTTAATTTCACTCTTTCCTTCTCTCTGTCTTTCTCTCTTTTTGTCTCTCCTATGTCCGTCATGCATGCCTAATTCAATGCCCTAATTTCAAATGCCATTATAGATTGTCCGAGATGTGTTTAAAATAGTAGAGAACAAGAGACAAAACCACACACACACACACACACACACAGTGCAATTCATCTGGTTATTTTCTTCAGTGCTGTTTAAGGGCATGGCTACTGTTTTACTGTTGTGAAAGTCAGGTAGATGGTGGGAGAGAGAAAACAGAAGAGCGAGAGCTAGAAAGAGATCGAGGTGGAGGGAGCACAGCAAAGGTGAGAGAGGAGACAGGAGAAGATTGGGAAAAAAGAGGGAGGTTTAGAGTCATGATGGTGAGAGACACGGAATAGGAGAGCGACAAGACTTGGGGTAAAGAGAGAGAGAGAGAGAGAGAGAGGGGGGGGGGGGGGGTGGGGGAGAGGAATAAGAGAGAGAGTTAAGGTGGCAGAGACTCCAGGGAAATACCAAGCAATATACGAACCTGCGGGCTGTGCCACCTTGCCCCACACAATTACAATATATGTGACAAAGATATTGAGCGCAGATCCCCAGACGTTTCTGTTGATGCGCTTGCCCGTCAAGGCCTAGGTTTTATACCAAAGTAACATTTTCGGCATTAATACTGGCTTATAGAAAAGAGTGTCTGGCTGGCAGAGAGAATAACAATTCTGCATTTGTCTACAGTTCTTGGAAGGTCAGAATTTGTTTTTGCTTTTCTGACTGGAATAGAAAGAGAGCGTCTGCTCACTTGACATGAGGGAAGAAAACAATCAAATGCAAAATGGGGTAAAAAAGCACAGTAAGCCACCATCGGGGGAGAACATTCTAGTCTGCCTCCTTCTCCTCCTGTCCCTCCCTTCTCTTCCTTGACCCCCTCAAGCCCTTACATCCCCCACCTCTACCCCCCACCACCATATTCATCCCCCTGCACTCTGCATCACACAAGACTAGGTCTGTTGTGACCTTCTCTCAGAGTGGTCGCTCTCCTAGTGGAGTACCAGCTGCACTCTACGTGAACCGACAGGACCGAGACTGTCTTAGCATGTCTCTCTCTGTCCTGTTCTCCTCCTAACTCTCCTTGTCCCCTGTGTTCCTCCAAGACACAGACAGGACGAAAGAAGACCTCGTCACACCAGCTGTGTGACTGAGGTTCAGTCGGCACAAAGATCCGGGTCGTCTTCAGATCTTCTTCATGTGTTGTCGTGGTACTGAGGCAGGATAGGATGCGTTGCTATTGATGGAAACCCGTTCATATAGGATTGAGTCCACGCAGTTCTCAACATTGACCGGCAGCGTGATAGTGCCCATTGCTGGACCAGGCAGAGTATCCACCAATCCGGCATCGAAACACAATAAAAGAATAAAGCTCAACTGTTGAATTGTTTATACCTTATTAATATGTCTGTTTCAGGCCCATTTCTCACGCCTTTCACTAGCCCTTTTGAACCTTTGAAAAATACATGGCTTTGAAGTTGACCCGCCACTTTGAAAACAGCCCATTACTGCCTCCATGAGCTACAATATCTTGATCTCAGGACTTCTCTCTGGCCCTGTGACTAACTGAACCAATGGTGATACAATAGCTGCTGTGTAGTGTGGCAGCTCAATGTGTAAAGGACAGACCTTGGAGGAATGACTGCAGCAGATCCCAGAACATATGCCTAGGGCCATCAGGACAGAAGATGGTAGATCGATATCTGTGTGCTCAATGGTTGCCCTCTTTCTCCCTGTATCTTCTCTCTCGTTTCTCTGTCTCTTCTCTCTGTCTCTCCCCCTCCACCCCCACTCCAGATCGTCTTACTTGGGAGAATGCTGTCACAACACTAGAAAGCACAGCACGTCAGACTGCTTTATGGAGTCTCCCGCCAATGTGAAACGGGTTGTAAATCCCAAAGAATCATTAAAACGTAACTACGTTTCAATTAAAAACGAGATGGCCAGCTCGATCACCGGGACTCCTCCAATACCTGGGAGACGTGCTAGGTCTTAAGTTAGATAGACCAGAATAGACTATCATACCACACCATCTTCCAATCTTGCCCATCACTCATCCAGTCAAAAGGAAGGAGGACATTCAAGGAAAGTCCCGTTTGGCAATCGATCGACCGTGTTGTTTTCTCGCTCGGGCTTTAGGTGGAAAGAAAAGCCTGCAGCTTGTCAGAGAGGCGTTGTTCGAGCACTGACAAATGTGCTAAAAGCATAACGTATCTCTTATCAAGCCCCAGTCTTGGTTCCTGTTGTTTAACAGCGGTGGACTGCACGTAAACTCATATTGGAGAGAAGGAAAAGAAGAACCATCCAGAAATACTGAACTTAAGAACTGCAAAAGCACTTAGAGAAAAATCTATACTTAAGTCAAACATATGTTTAACTGAAAATACAAGCTAGGTGAAGATAGTTGGAATGCATATGAGGTCAAAATGCATTTTTTATGAGTGTAGATACATCATTAAATAAGAAGACATTCATATGAGCACATTTCCATGAACCTTGAGCACAAAAATATGAATATTGTTTAATTAACTGATGCTGAATTGTACAATCAGCATCAATAAATAGAGATTGTGAATGTTGTGTTGGCGATGGATCTGTGTTGGGTACAGCACAGAGGCAGTGCATGGCTCATCTTACTAACGGAGGACTCCTTGTGGTTTGCACACATAGTGAGAGATAGAGAGGGAGTGTGTGTGTGTGTGTGTTACTGATTGTAAAGCCTACATCAGGGAGCCCTTTGATCCACCGTGCTCCTTTTGCCCTGCAGGAACACAATTAAAAGAGAAAGTGTGTGTGTGTGTACTACATACGATTGCGTGAGAATATGTATTTGTATGACAGCACTACATGATAAACACTGACACGGCCTAAATTATAAATATATTTCCTGTGGGGTTAAGTACACTCTGCTTTCTCTGCTCCCTCCTTTGCCCTACACCCACACTTCAACCTCCTCATCCCCAACCTCCCTTACAGCATACAATATGCAGGGGCTTGGAGGAGCAGAGAGAGATGGGGAATTGCAGAAAGAAACACTGTGAGGAGCAGAAAGAGTGAGTTTGGAGGGACTGAGAGTAAGGCTGGGAGGAGGTTGGAGGAACAGGGAGTAAGGCTGGGAGGAGGTTGGAGGAACAAGGAGGAGCAGAGCTCCTGAGTAGTAGAGAGTGAGAGGCGTGAGTGGAGAAGTAAGCCCTGTTAACCCCCATTACCCTCCACTGGTGGAGAGAGAGATTAGCAGAATACCAATGTCCCTGCTGGTCGGCCTCTGCTGAAAGGCCCGTCCGCACAGAGATGCTGACAAAGCCATGGGACGGGCACAAATATGATTTGGAGGGAAGCAAAGCAGGAGTTTTTTGAATGCTAAGCATCACCACTCATAGGCACACCTAATGATGGGAATACATTAGTAGGGGCTGTCATGGTCTGGGGTATTGGAGCTGTCCTTAAAGACTGCGCTCAGAGTGGTAGTACAGCTCTCATAGGGCAGCAGAAGGGGTGACCTTGAGGAACCCCTCCACCCTGCATTTGCTGTGGATTGCAACCGTGCCCTTATGATGAGGTTTTATCAGGCTTTGATGCAGTATACTGTAAGTGTCGGATGAAGACCGTATCCTTGCATGAGATGTCCTGTTTTGACATGTGGGACGATAGGGAACATCACAGTAGCCCCCCGTTGGCTGCGGGCACTGCCAGACGGCGTTGCCATGGCTCAGGAAACCAGGAAGTGCGCTCAGCCAATCACTTCTCTGTCCCCACCTCTCCACCCTCTCCGCTGCTTTTCATCTCGTCCCCTCGCTCCTTCCCTTTTCATCACTCACACCACTCCTCATCAGTCCCCCCCCCCCCCCCCCCCTCCATCCCTCTCTCCATCCCTCAGACAGACAGATATGAGATCTCGCAGATTGATGGAGAATCTCAGCCTCTCTGTCACTCAGACTAGGGCTCAATGCGGGATATCAGTCTGATTACATTTCTATCTATCCATCTATCTGGGGTTGACAGGAGATACTTCAGATTGCGCTAAGCTGGATGGCCCAGGCCTGTGTATTTGTTCTGGAGCAGGAATTAAAGTGAGCTGGGGTCCTGAGAGGAAGGAGTTAGCAAACAACATGACCCACTATCGCTGTCTGATAGACCACCTCCACAGCAGTAGCTGGCTCCAGCAAGTGAGGTTTAAAAGTATACACACACACACACACATATATATATATATATGCACACCAAGCAACCTTCCACACATCTGCGTAAAAAAAAGAAGAAAAAAAAAACTTTTTCAAGCTGGAAGATTTCTTTAATATGGACTTGCGTTGTGACAGTCCACGTAATGAAATTCCTTCTCACATAAGATGGTAACGCTCGTTTTGTTTCTGTATATTGTCCTGTCTATCCCCTGGAACATAGTACCACAGCACAAGTCGAGCTGTTCATTGCCCATATCCCCGGCAACTCCCATAAGTGTATATTGAAAATGTACAGTGCGCACAACTCTTTGCTGTTATTAATCAATGTGGCGTCTCGGGACACTTTTTTACAAGCTGGTGTGCTCTGCAGCATGTCATAATCTTGCAAGGGAGCAGGAGAGAGAGAGCGTTGTCTCTTGAGGAACAACTGGCCTCATCCTGAAAGCAGTATGACTCATCCATAGCAGGCCTGTGTTTCTCCCAACAGGAAAACTCTAAACTCCAGTCTAATTGTTTACAATTAGCAAAGCGCTAATGGAGGCAGTCTTTAGAGTTTGGGTTTTGGAGTGGGTCAGGATCTGTGAGCAGTCGAAGTTAATAGACGTGTACTATACACAGACTACAACCGAGCAGAATACTGATTATATCCTGGCATCTCCAGCATGTGGCCTAGACCATGATTGCCAGTATTTATGCTCCAGAATGGCTTTTCAGCTGATGTACTGTAAACTATGGATTGTCTGGTCTAGTTTTCGTAGTGTCGGCATAAGGGAAACAGTCCTAGCTTGCATTTTCCTCCATCTTTTATCTGCTGACAGGTCATGTATGCCAATGCCATGGTTCAGGCTGTATTCGCTTAAACGGCACATTTTTCTCCCAGAATGCTTTGTTCATTGGTTGTTTACACACCGCCAATCTGTAACTCCACCTGGGCGTCCTCTGCAGACTTCAGCAGCCCACCCAAACCATCAGAACCACTCTTTATCTCTGTCTGCATTCCTCCCCGCTTCATTTGCCCTCTCTTCATATCTCTCTCTCTCTCTCTCTCTCTGTTTACCCCACTCTATGGTCATCCCTCTCTTCATCTGCAGCTGTTTCTCTCTCCATCCCTCCCTGTTGTTATCCCACTCTCTCCTCATTCCCTCTCCGTATCCGTCACTCTTCATTTCTCCCACCTTCCCTCGCTCTCCTCATCTGTCCTCATTCCTCCCTTCCCAGCTCGCCCTCTCTCTCTCTCTCTTCACATCTCTTGAGTCTCTTCACTTCCCTTCTCTGTGACTTTGTGTTGAGTAGCAGGGAGACTTGGCGATGCTCACTAACATGTCAACACACCAGTTTATCGCGGCAGCCGTCAAATTGCCCTTAAGTGGCGTCAACGACAAGTAATTACTGGTTGTGGGTAGGAGGAGGGGGCACCATGCTTCAGGCTCCTGACGCCAGCCAGCATCGTGGCATCCGCTTGCACGGCATTATGAAGAGGGCCCTTACTCAAGACTACGACGTTGTACGAGCGCTGCCCTCATCACGCCCACAACCGGAATAGAGCCCTGCTCCAGGCCGGGGGGCCAATTAACCAATGGCCTGGTGTCTCCTGCATGCCAAGAACCATGGAGAGAGAGAGAGAGAGATGGAGGGATGGAGAGAGGGGAATGAAGAGAGAAAGAGACAGAAAGGGAGAGAAGGAACAGTGAGGATTAGACATGAGCCGAGAGAGAGAGAGAGAGAGAGAGAGAGAGAGAGAGAGAGAGAGAGAGAGAGAGAGAGAGAGAGAGAGAGGTTGGGTAGATGCAGGGGAACAAAAAGAGCTAGGTAGGTGTGTTGGGAGAAGGGCGAGAGAGGGGAGCGAGATGACAAATGTCGGTAGAAGCCAGCAGCAGTCAGTGTGCAGTTGGCAGCCAGCGCAGATAAAGACACACAGACAATGGATGTTCGCGCGTTCCCCCTCTTTTTCCTGTCTCTATCTCTTCTCTCTTTGTTGCCGTGCTGTCAACCTTCCTCCTCCCACTCCCCTCAATTAGTGGCCTGCATTTAGCTATCACTCAGCATAGCCAGGACTCCAGCAAGGGACTGAAGGGAGAGAGAGATGAGAAAGAGAGTTTCCCTGCACTGTCATCCTCGTTAGTCCAGCTCCTCCCCGCCATGTCCCTCACTAAGGCGCGGACAAACTCACTAGCGTTTGCCGATAAGTATTGACGTAGTTGTTGTTGTTTTGGATTGTAGTTATGTTCTCCTGGGGTTTTTATGAGCCGGTGTGGTCGTTTGTGGACAACCACCTTTCCAGTGGTCACATGCTTGTCTTTTCCCTCATTGTTGAAGGGGAGTGTACCGTAGTTTGATGCTTGGAGAGGTTTACGCTAGCTTGCCTCAGTGCCGGTGCCCATTGTAGTCCAGGAAGAGTTGCACAGCCTCTCAGATAATTAATGATTATTCATTAGCAGACAAACTCCAGCTAATGCTGTTTGTTGCATGCTAAATGATAGAAAATACTCTATTTATATTCTTTTGAAGTAAACACAACTCAACATTTGACTAGAGAGTTGAAATTTGATTGATTGTTTGTTTGGGGTGTTTGAATTAAGTTTTAATTGTGCTGCGCAATTGCAATTTTCCAGGCTAGGATTTCCTGTGTTTATTTTCTTCTCTCTAATAGAATTGTTGGGGAAGCAGTAATACAAGCATTTCCCATTTCCTATAAAAGGACTGATTATCATAGGTGCTTAAGTAGAAAATTGATTTGCAATTGTGTAGCTGCTTCACTGAGTTTCCCTTAAACTCCCACATGCAGACAGGGAGAGAGAGAGAGAGAGAGAGAGAGAGAGAGAGAGAGAGAGAGAGAGAGAGAGCGACACAGAGGAGGGTGTGTAATTGCAGATCACAAGGGCGGTGGCTTGCGGTTTTTCACTTTCATATCCTCCTCTCTCTTTTGCAATATCTTTCCTCTCTCACTCCCTGTAATCTGTGACTCCCTGCCTCTCACTCCACCCCTCCCTCTCTCTTTTACACACTATCTCTCCTTCTCCATTCCTCCCTCTCTAAATAATTAATTTGCACATATTCAGCAGGCGCTATGCAGGTGTTGTCATCTAGGCCTGACATTTCAGGCTCACCACACCTCTGTCTAGGTGACGGGCCACCAGGTGTATACCAGGGGCACGTTAAATCCGATAATGGTGTACACTGTTTTGCAAAGTTTTCCAGTTTGAACGGCATGTTTCCTTGAAACGGTTTGCTACAGGCTGGAGCAAACCCCCCTGTGGTCAAACAGTCTTTTCAGTTGCCATAGTTGCGAAGCTTGTGTAATGAGCGCCACCATTTCCATTTCAATTAACATTTCGAACACAGCCCAGGTTTCAGTCACCCTGTGGCCCCGATTGGCTGGGGTGCAGAGGGGACAGAGCCACGGTCGTCCTAAATGAGACAGATGTCTATCCGTCAGTCAGGCTCGTCAGAGGCACGTGGGCGGCGCTGAACAATCTGACGCGCTCATTCAGAAGGCATGCCGATTAGTCACCGTTAATGCCAGATTTTCTCATTTCTCTCTCTCCTTCCCCCCGCCCCTCGCCTACATATCTCCAACTGTTTTTTAACTTTTAGCTTAACTTGTACCTATGGTAAACCATGCTCTTAAACTTGCATTTCTTGAGTGGTACCAAATACCAAAAACTCCCACTCACACAAAATACATTTGAGTACAGTCTGAAGAGGTAACATTTACTTCTCCCACCTGCTGTATTTGATGGAATGCAAAGTACTTAGTAAGGGGAATTGACTGTGTAATCGTACTCTGGCTTTATTATGGGTTGTAGACACATATCCAGTATATTTCATTTTTACTCCTTTTTGATAAACCAATACTAGATATGACTGACCACATCTTTATTCCTTTGAAATATGTTTATTGGGAAACACATCATAGAGCAGCGAAATTGGCAATTGACAGCAACATGTTTCCTTTTTTATTTCGCAAACAAAAACAGCAGAGAAGACAAATGTAAACAAACATCACACACCATACAAAAAATTCAACACAAAATACAAAATAAAAACCCCACCCAAAACAGACACCCTCCCTCCACAACCCCCCTCCCTTACCATAACCCACACAACCCTCCCTAGGAGTGCATTTTACTTCGGTGTCAATTCTATTCTCTATCAAGATGAGAGATCAAAGGTTGCCAAATTTTCTGAAAGTCCCTCAGCTTGTCTTTCAGAATGAATCTAATTCTCTCCAAATGTAGAGTATCTGTCAAGTCAGTCAGTTTAAAGGAGGGTACCTCTTTCTTTTTCCAGAGAAGTAAGATCAGCTTTTTTGCAGCTATTAGACCATATGCCAGAAGACGCTGTTGTGCTACATTTAATTTCCTTAGCTCTTCAGATATTCCCAAAATTATTAAAATAGTGACCACATCTTTATTCCAGCTGGGTCAAAGAGTTCACCAGAGAGACTGCACTGTACCAGAGACATTGTGTTGCAGGCATAGCCCCTGGCCGCGACACACACCAGTGCGCAGCCCTATCAAACCCCTCACCCCAGGCAGGAGGCCTGGGTGGCTGGGGGGCATGCTGGGACATGCTGCAGTGCTGGATGGGTAATGACACACTCTCCAGGTGACACTTCCTCCTCAGGGTCCTCCAGCACACATGACTATTAATATTTATCCTATGGTCGTCCCTAGCACACACACATGCCACACAATTTTTTTTAAATCTCCACTGAGACCTACACACGCCTGACAGTTACTTAATGCCCTTTCATACACAGGTGGTAGCTATATGCTACGCGGGGAGGGGGTGGGGGGGGGGGGGGCTAAGGGGAGCTCAAGGGTACAGGAGCAGCAGCCAAGTAACACGGGTCCTCTGGGGCTAGCGCCGAGGCTAGCACGGTGCTCTCCAGCATCTGTTACTGTAGCGGAGTGGCTGGAGGGGCCACCCTGACTGCTAATGCTCGCTTTGAACCAATTATGCCGTTGTGGCTGCACACTGTAAGTACGTTAGTGTACGGCTAACTCATCAGGAAGTGATTTTATCCGTAGCGCTAGCCACAGTAGGAGAGCTAAGCACCACGGCTAGCTAATGGACTGTTCCTCAGGCAAATGCCAACAGCGACTGTGGCATGCTGTCACGTTCATTCACAAAATGACAACAACATAAACGCACAGTTATCTTAGTGTCACTTTCTTTGTTAATGTTACAGGAACAGCATTCTATTTTTCCATTGTTTTTTTTTCTGTTTGTGCCACAAGAGATTGAAACATGTCCTGGAATCTGATAATTATCTGCAGACCTGCATACTTCTCTGCCCCCTTGAGCGCAAAACATTGTGAAAACTGTGTGGTAATCAACCTCAAATGAGTCAATCCCTTTCTCTGCAACACCCACACTCCATAAACGAGGCAACATGACTTGCTCCCGTGAAACTAATTGTTTGTAGAATTGATTTCTTATTTAATTATAAGACAACCGAACAAGTGTGCGCAAACAAGCAGCCAGCCACTCAAGGGCAATAACGGTTCATTAAAACTATTTTCGCCAAAACAAACTAAATGTAATTCATTTAAGTGCTTGATTGATTGTGTGCATGGGAAGATTAAAAACAAAGTTCTTCCCAGCCACGCGATCTCCCAGGCTTTGATCTGTTGCTTATTACAGTAGGTGCTTAGATTGCTGGTATAGTGCCACTATGTTTAGAACAGGACTGAGATGCCTGGTTGCTTGGTGATCCAGACTAAAACAATGCTGCATGTTCCAATACAAAGGTTTGTACTCATACATAGGTTTGTTCTAGTACAAAGGTTCTTCAGTAAAAAAAAAAAAGGAGAGATCATCACATTCCCTGTTGGGAATCAATCGATTACAACAACGGGTTTGAAGCGTCAGAAGAAATGACACATTCAAAATCATCCGACATCTGTGTGAGGCCTATCTCCACGGAATTGTCTGTCCCTCCCACTGTCTCTATCTCTCTCTCTTTCTCCCCACATGCTCTCTCCCCCCCTCCTTTTCCTCTCTCACTCCCTTTGACCTTGTGAAGACCATTTAGCACCCCGGCGAGAAGCACCCTGGAGTCAGTGGGCCACTGAGACGCCCGCAGTCGTCTGAATCAGAGAGAGAGTAATAAGACCCTGTTGCCACGGTGACGCGGCGGTGTGAGTGTTGGCAGTGCGAGGTCATCATTATTCTCCGGCGAGGAATGCGACAGAGCGGATCAAGGTTGGGACGCTTCAAAACTGCTGAGTCCCAAACATGGAGATGACTTCCTGTTCCTCTCCCCTCCCTCCTCGCAGTCCACATCACTTCTGTCTCGAGCATCGAGTCATCACGGGCGACGTACAGGAAATGAACTCGAAAGACTGATGATCCCCTTAACCTTAGTCATAGAGACTCTTCCCTTTTCGCTAAAATGGGAAGCAGGCGCTTTTGTTTCGTTGCTGAAGGGCTTTCGTGTCTGCTGTTCAAGTGCCATTGACTTTGAATGTTCCCCTGCAGCCTGGTCGTCTTGTTTGCTCCGAGTCTCAGCCTGTCAGACTCGAGGGATCTCGACGCACTCCCCACCTCGCTTCCCAAGGACAAGCTGGGCAGCCATGTTGACGGGCCTCATTCAGGCCAATTGGCAAATCAGATGAAGTGATGTGGTGAAGACTGGATCCCCCTGCGACATTTAGAGGAGGACCCCTCTCCCTCCCCCCCCCCCCCCCCCCCCCCCCCCGCCCCCGCCTCCCGACAGGTGACAGGGACGTGTGTGAGGGTGACAGGAGGAAAGGTCTTCGAGCTGAAGATGAAGACAGCGGACGCTGTTCTCTGGAAGCACAATGCAGTGATGCAAAACTCCAGCTAAATAAATGATCACAGTGGGGTGGGGGTGGAGTGCAGTGGGGAGGGGGGGGGGTCTATTTTTAAGCTGAAGTGTAAATGCAGTAATCCTCAGAGCAGCGGCTGTGAATATCCTCCCTCCCCAGCCCCATCAGGGAATACAGCACTCCCCTCTTTATCCATCTCTGACTGCCTACTCCCTCCCTCTCTCTCCCTCATCCTCTCTCTCTCTTTCTCTCTGTATCTGTATCTCTCTCTCCCTCTCTCCTTCATCCTCGCTCTCTCTGTCTCTTTCTCTATCTGACTTTATTTCCCTCTCTCTCTTCTCTTCCTCTCCATATCTCCGTCCCTCCACCACTCTGTTCTCTCCCACAAATCCTCCCCTCCCCTGACACCCTCTCTTTTTCTCACTTTGTCCTTTTTCTCATTCCCTTCTTTATCGCCCCTCCCTTCAGTCCTCCCCACCCTCCCTTTCACATGCAAAGCGTTGGATTCTGGGTCGGGGGTTTCTGCTTATCCTGGAGACTCCATTGGGACTCTCGGCATTCCATTGTAATGAAACATAACGCCTTTTGTCACAGTCAGGAAGGAGAGTGTACAAACCCTAAACTTCACACCCCATAGCTCAGCAGCAGGTGAGACCTAGCACATGCCATCACAAATTCAAGTCGGGCGCACAAATTAAGTGCAGTCCTGCAGACGCAGAACAAACATCCGGGACTATGGAAGGGACTCTGGGTCTAATCTGTACAAAGATCGTCAGGCTGTAATCTGGCATCGGGCCACACAGGAAGTAGACGTTTTTAGCTCTGGTCCTATGGGAGTATGCTCCGCCCCTGCGCCGCCCTCTGCGGAAGTTACTCCCCCCTCCCCAACCCCCCCTCTTGTCCCAGTCGCAAGCTGGCGTTGTGTTTAGGTATGGGAGGCGGGCACCTCTGGTGATGGCGTGTAATAGCACATAATGGGGCGTCGTTAATCACGGGCGCGAGGTGAGGTTTTACAAGGTTAATGACGTGCCGGGTGAGCGAGGATCTCGACTGTGTGTCTTTCCTCAGGTATTTGTCAGAGTCAGGAGGAGTTGGGCCCACACAGGGCTTGGCTGGCACACACACACACACACATACTTAGAGAAACACACATACTACAGAAACCTGTTCTCACCCACAAGCACACACACACACATGCTTTCGCACATGCTCAGAGACACGCACACCGAAACCGGATCTTGTACACAAACACGCATATCTCAAACACACTTCCCTATCTATAAAAAGATGCAGGGTCTGTACCTCAGTACCGTTGAATAGCAGAAAAAGAGCTCAGAGTCATCATTCAACTGTAGATTAAGTCAAAGTTCACCTCGGTTACTACCTACACAGTTCCAACCTCTTTCCTATCCAACCTCTTCCCTAAAACAGCTCCAGTCTGGTCTGCAGCCAACTGCATAGCTGCTTTCTAACATTCCCGCTAATTGCAAACAGTGTTGTAATCACTGTAGTTAGTGCGGAAAGTTGTCAACATCAACGTTGTCAACATGATCAGATTTCTTGCAACCACCAGAGGGGATGCTCCGGGCATGAGCACAAGATGTTACATGGGTCCCTTTCTCTCTCTGCCTTTCTCTCTCTGCCTTTCTCTCTCTGCCTTTCTCTCTCTGCCTTTCTCTTTCTCACACAAATACTCCCGCAAACACATCTGCATATTATTCTGTTCTCCATCTTCTAACGTTCCTCCCATTGTGCGAGTGTCTGGGAGCTGGGCGAGGTGGGTTCCTGCGCCTCAGAGGGTAGAACAGAGGAACGCTGCTGAGCTAAGTAGGAACCCTGCAGGGAGATAAGAATGCGCCATACGGAAATTGAAACGCGGAACAATCACACAACGATGATCTATCTTTATATCTGGTCCCCCGCCACAGACACACACAACCCGTCAACCACACACACTCACAGAACTTTAGTTCTCTCGTCTCTCTGACAAAAACATGGACTTGTGTTTACCGGGACCAAATGTTCTGGTTGGGTGCGGCAGGAGTGCGACAACACAGAGACCTTTGCCTCTCTCTCTCTCTCTCTCTCTCTATCTCTCCCTCTTTCCATGTCTCTCTCTCTATCTCTCCCTCTTTCCATGTCTCTCTCTCTCTCTTTCTCTACCTCTTTGCATAAAACTGATTTATTTACTTAAGCTCACCGGGCTCTGCTGATGAGACGCTTTTGTTTTGAGAAAACTTCCTCTCTTTTTTGTTTATGGTTTTGAAATTCAGGGCAGGATAAGAAGGAAACTCGCTAACAGCTCCAGAACAGGATGACCTATTTTGAAGCGCACACAGAGCCGTGACAAAACCCTCTCTGCGAGGCGCAGAGTCTCACAACAATATCCTGGTGTGTGTCTGTGTCTGTGTGTGTGTGTGTGTGTGTGTGTGGGTGTGTGTGTGTGTGTGTGTGTGTGTGTGTGTGTAGAAGTGTGCCCATATTCATGACTAGATTCAAGTCAAAGTGCATGTGCTCAAGCAAATAGTTGAGCTTGTAGTACAAATGAAGGGCAATCAAATGTACAACACTACAGTGTAGGTCTGGTGAAACCCACCGCGAGGTCCCACCATGTGACAGTGCGCATATCAAACATCGGTCCACACACCCTTCTGTCCTTGAGGAAGATAGGTCCGAGACACAACCGAGCCTGCCACACCGGTCTTCACACTTTAGAGGAGAGGGAAGAAGCAGAGAGGGAGATGTGTATATGGAGTGCGTGTACCTGATTATTAATGCAGAGATGAAGAAAAAGCAGAAAGGAAGAGAGGGAGGGAGGAGGAGAAATAGGATGGAGTAAATGTACATTCCCCTTCGGCTCTCCTTTCTCCTCCACCAGAGCTCACCCGGATCCCGTGGTTAGGATATCTGCTTCACAGACTGCTCGTCTGTTAATACTGCACAATCACATTCATCATCAGCTCTGCTGCTTGGAGGCACAGACACCACAGGCTGCCTGCGTGTGCATGGGCATATGTGTGTGTGCGTGGAGGTGCATTTGCGGATGAGTGCTTGCGTTTGTGTGTGTGTTTGTAAATACTTGCACGGTACATTCATAATAAACCTGTGCCACTGTTTGGCCAGTAAATGGAATGAGTGGGCCATGTAATTGGTTAGTTGAACTGGTGAGGGGCGAAGTGCTTTCTCTCTCTCCCACCCAAACACACACACGAGAGCGCACAGACACACACACAAATAGATACACGTAAATGGACACAAATTCACAACGTAAAATTCACCTGCAGACACACGTGTGTTTCACTCACACACACACAGAAACAGACGACCTCACAATTAGATCCACACAAACACATTTACATGTCAGCGTCGTATTTCTATACTGCCATGTTTCATTTGGTCGGGACTGATTATAGTAATTAGATCAGAGAAAAGTTCAAAGTCATTCTGATCTCTTTTTCATTTTTCAAAGAGATTACCTTTCCTAATTGTCCCTATAAAACCAACAGTATGGAAGAGTGCTCCTATAGTTATGAGGTCATAATCTACAGTATGATAAATAGTTTAGGATGCAATGTACCAATACAAACAACACTAGCGGCACATTCAAGATTCTGCATGTGTTCCCAGCGTCCTGAGGATGGACTTTTTCCATTTCTTTTTCTAGCGGGCAGATGGAAAATGTGACATTGACATGAATTGAAAATACAATATGGGGTCCGTCGTTGAAAGGGCCGCCCCTCTGTTTCACAGCGACCGAACAATATGCCTGGTTGTTGTAGAGAGTGTGTGCATGTGCACGTCCGTGTGTGTGTGCGTGCGTGTGTGTGAGGACAGATAGAGAGAACCTTGAGTATTGTTTTGTTTTTTCCCCCGGCAGAGAAGAGGGGGGCGTTCACAAGCACCTCTTTAATTCTGACAGCCTGCCAAGGCCTCCCAACACAGCCATGCATTTCAGCTATTGTGTGGTCCCGCCACAATTGATAAGACAGCCATTTGTGTGTGTGCGTATGCATGTGTGTTGTGTGCGCGCAGGGTCCTTGCGTCGACTGACATGCCGTTAACATGATTGTGAGGTCGCTGAAGAAACGGCAGCACTGTGGTGGTCCATAGGAAAATGAATCAAAGATGGGTTCCATGTGTGCGGGGTGTGACAACACTGCCAAGATGTCCTCCAACAATTGAAATGTCATTGACGTTATTACGTACGTCACGTTGACTGGCTTCTTCGATAAATGCATTTGGCTGAGATGAATTTAACGACGACAAACTGTTGACGTGTCTTCGCGTTTGGTAGTGTTGATTTGAAGATGATGACGATGTCGTCGTGTTATGATTGAAGTGCACACGTGTCTGCCATGCGTCTATGTGCACGTCCGTCAGATGTAGGAGTGCCCTTTCAGAGACTGGTGTTGGCTTGTCAGTCAGGGTGGCATGTGTCAACGTGTGATCACGTCACGTCGAGACTGCCTTAAATGTCGCTTGTCTCTATGCGCCAATCTGCCTGACTCAGTGTACCTCCCCCTGCCTTTCAGAAGTCGGAAAGCGCGTGCATGTTTGTGCTCGTGTGTGTGTGCGTGTGTGTGTGAGACCACCTCCTTTTGTGTGTCTGGGAGCACAATGATGCTCTCTGTATTGATTTTCTTCTCTTCCTGCCATTTTATAATTATGTCTCTTCTCTTTTTTTCCTCCCTCTCTCTCTCTGTCTCTCTCTTGATGCCCTCCGTCTCTCTTATCTCCTCCTCTCCTCTATTTTGTTAATTCCCTCCCACTGATCCATTTCTGCTCTTCCCCATGTTGCCGCTTGTTATCTCGCCCTTCTCTTTTTTCTGTTTGATCTGCAATTCTTCATTTCCTCTCTCATCTACGTCATGCTCTCTCTCTCCCTGCTCTCCCCCTTCCTCTTCTCCTGCCTTTCTCTCTCCTCTGTTTATCTGTCATTCACTTCCATGTGCTCTATCCCTCTATGTCCCTGTTTCTCTCTCTTTCTCTCTCTTTTGCAGCCTCGCTGGAGTGTTCACCGTAGCTACTGACGATCCAGGACACACCGGCCTACAGTACCCAGAATCCCTCTGGCCACGCCTCCTAACCTCTGACCCCCTGGCCTCCTTGGAGCACCAATCTCAACTCTGCAGCCTGATGCCCGCCGCCACCTCCCCCCCAGCAGTACCCCACCCCAACCACCTCCGCCCCAATCACCACCTCCGCCCCAATCACCACCTCCGCCCCAATCACCACCTTCCCCCCAATCACCACCTTCCCCCCAATCACCACCTCCGCCCAAATCACCACCTCCGCCCCAATCACCACCTTCCCCCCAATCACCACCTCCGCCCTAATCACCACCTCCGCCCCAATCACCACCTTCCCCCCAACCTCCCCCCAGTGAAATTGAGTGAAATGGCACATCAGTTAACTTAAAATGTATACTTCTTAGTTACTGTCTGTGAAAATCTCCAGCATAGCACTTTACTGTCTGATTGTATGTCTGACTGTCTGTATGTCTGCCTGTCCTTCCTCATGTTACCTCCCCCCACCCTTTCATAAACTACTGAGCCAATGTGTCCCTATATGTAGTCTTATAACGGCCATTGTACAGACTGCCAGACCCTTTTTGTATGTCTTATCTATTTCTCAACCGAACATCAGCAGAATAGAGCAACGTTTTATTTCTGCTCTCGCTCTTATTTTCTTGCTCTGTTTCTCTCTCCCCCACATTTCCTGTCTCTCTATTGTCCTCATTTATTCTGTAAATGATCAGAGTTTGGGCTCACCTCTTCAGATGACTTTGTTGTTTTTCCTGTTTACTTGACTCGCTCTCTCTTTCTTTCTCTCCTCATTTGATGGGTCACACACTCTCTCAGAGAACCCCGTTCATTGGATAAAAATTCACTGTGAACACACCAAGTGGTGTTAAGAGAAAACCTGGTAACCGTGAAAAGACTAGATGTGTTAAAGAGCCGGGCTACCTAATAGCCTGCGTACTTTACCCAGAATCTAAATATTGACTTAAGAAAAGACTTGTCTACCCCAGGATGGTGTTATTGTGGAATATTGAAATCCCCTGGCAACCCAGAAGCATCCAGCTATGATGTGCAATCAACTGGTAACCTCATCAGAACGACGCGCGTCAGTAAAATGACCTGGCAACTAAGAGGGGGCTCAGGTGTTCAGAGTAAGGAACTGGTAACGCAAAAGGGCTCACAAATGTGCTTCTCTTCAGATGAAAAGCAGATAGAGATCACACCCCTCACAGAAGTATCCCCCTCTCTTTCTCCCTCTCCCTCAATCCTCTCCTCGCCGCTTGAAACTATTTTTAGATATAAAAATAAATTGAAAATAGTCTCGAAAGGCGAGGTGGTGTGTGGAAAAGAAACTATCCAGGTGTGTGTGTCAGTCTTTTAAAGAACGTCTGTATTTATCTAAATCTCTGTTGAACTGATTTTTGCTGTTTATGTGAAATGGCCGTTCACTGTTGATATATGATGCATTTTAACTGTATTTTAAAGCACATCGGGAAAGTAATGTCCTGCAGCCAATAGCTCTGTCGTAGTGTGGGCCATAGTTACCTGTATGTGTGTGTAGCGAAACCCTGTAGCTATAATGATATGTCAATCAAGCCAGTATAATGATTTATGCTACTGTTACTGTACAAAATATTGTACCAACACCAGTGTAGCAGAATTTATCACCATCACCATCAAAATATATTGAGAGGGCAATCAGGAAAAACATAAAATGGCCGCCAAGAAGGAGCTGAAAGCTGCTGACTCCAGCCCTCGAGGCCCATCAAGTGTAAAGGAATTTAATTGGACACGAGTGCTCCAGTGTGCTGTGTCGGAGTCACCCACATGGGGTAGGGGAGCTGGCCCTCTGCGTATGCCTGGCCCAGTAGAGCACATTGAACAGTATTGATTGAGTGATTGCGGGGTCTTCCAGGGCCGCGACGTAGCACAGCCTCCCCACCCTCAGGAGAGGAAGGAAGGCGTGAAACACAGTGAAACACCAGGACTTATTTCACGGCTGAGCAGACGGCCGGTGTCTCCGCCCATCTCTGGAGACCCAGGGTCGTCCGTCCCCACGTCCGTTTACTGTCACCTTCAACAGTGTGTGTGTGTGTGTGTGTGTGTGTGTGTGGGGGGGGGGGGGGGGGGGGCGGACGATTTTGAGATGGAGAGTGTTCACTTAAGGATAGATGAAACAAGAATTGTTCAGTGAAGTGGGGAATTTGCTGTGGATTTTAAAAGGACGGTCTTAAATGGCTTTAGAAGGGCAGAAATTAGACAGAAATGGCTGTTGTCAACACAGTTCAAGACCGCATCAGTAGTAGATCAAGTAGAATCAAATTCGACAGAAAACTTAACACTGCTGAACTGAAATAACTGCATCGAAATGTGTGGTAAACCTACTATGTGACTATCCAAACGCCCACGCTGGCATGGCCCTGCCAAGGTGGCCCAGGGCTTGCCCCAACTGGCTCCTGCCACAGTCACCTGATTCTTCCTAGCTAGTTGGAACTCATCCGCAGTCATCCAGACTCTACCAGGACACACTGACACAAGACAAAAACATACCAATCTGTGCCATGTTGTTGCACAAAACAGATAACAGCTCAGTCACAGACATAGATACGGAACACACACACACGTACAGTCACACACGCACTCGATACATTTTGAAATAGAAACAGAATTTAGAGATTTACTTCAGCCAACATAGACATTGCACAGAAATATACCTAAACTGGCACATAAGGACAAACACCACTGCACACACACACACACACACACACACACACACACACACACACAGACCTCACCTGGGTGTGCTACACATGTAGACTTTTTTGCCACATCAGCAGCATGTTGTCACCCTGTTCTGGAGATCGGCCTCCAGCAGGCATGAAAACCCCTCATGCAGACAGGGCGCATACTCATGTTCATCTGTGACAAATGTGAATATTACCATGCATAAATATGAATAAACTAATTAACCATCGTTGTGTTGTCTTGTTTTGTTGCACGCCAAAAAGCTGATTCTATTTCTATGGTTCAAAAACACATATATATTGTATTGAACAATGAAATCCTTTTGATTAGCAGTAGCACTCTCTGGCTGCCTCGCATTCAATTCTGTCAGGAAGTTGCTTTTAACAAAACAGAATAAACTGTACTGTTTTACATCATGTTTGCACACAGGTGTTGTCCTTCACACTGATGCAGGGATGTGGCCATCTGAAGAGAGGCGGAGTCTGTGCAGATGGCCTTCTAGTCTGGAACTGAAGCTGGATCTAGGACCAACAGCTTGGACTAAATCTGGGACTTGATCTAGTCAAGTAAATGGGACTGGATCTAGGACAATGATTAGGGCTGGATTAGAACTGGGGTTGGATCTAGGACTAGAACTGAGGCTAAAACTAGAGTGACGGCATAGGGCTAAAGCTGGGCTAAGGACTGGGGCTACATCTAGGACTAAGGCTAGGTCCTAGGGCTGGTGCTGGGTGACGTGATGAACGCTGCAGTCAGCAGGTACTGTGGTGCTGCCAGGTAAACAGTTTTCGAGGGTTGACGCTCCCCAGCCTCTCCAGCCCCCCAGAGCACACAAGCATTGTAAATCAGAATTGGAAATGACTGGGAGCAGCCTCACCCTCACGTTTACACAAGCACACACACACACAATGACACGAGCACACATTCACACAGGCGCGGGAGGTGAGAGCTTCAGTATGCGCACCGCTGGCATCCATGCTAAAACTCACTTACCCTGGGCCATGTTGCGGAGCGGGGGAGGAGGAGGAGGGGGAATGAGGGATGAAGAGAAAGAGAGAGATGACAGTAAATCACTAGGACTCAGTGCATCCCCTGAGACCTGGCAGACACGTTCTCGGCACTCGAACACTCCCCTGTTCTCCGTCTTTCGCACAATTCCTTTTTCTTTCGCTCCCTCCCTCCCACACCCCTCTGCTCTTCGCTCCCTCAACCCTCATCTCTCCCTGGCTCAGTTTCATGGGTCATTCTAATTCTATCTATATCAAGTATTGTCTCTTTCTCTGTCTCTCCTCCTGGCCTGTCTCATGTCTTTGGATGTCCTTCTACCTCTCATCTCTTGTTCTGAGTATCTCTTCTGTTCATCATCCTTCTCGTTCTCACTTGTTCTGTGTCGAACACACAGGCTGGTCTATGAATTAAACATGTTGGGACATTGCACTGATCCTCTTTGGAGTGTCAAGCTCAACATTGCATCAGGGAAATGCCCTGGTGACATTGTGTGTGTGTGTGTGTGTGTGTGTGAACGTGTGTGTGTGCGTGGAGGGGGATTGTTTCTCGATTTCCCTTTCTCGGTGTGATTGTTTGTGTTTGTGTGTGATGCAGCACTGAGCCAGTGTCTTTGTACTTTTGGTTAGGGTGAGACCAGTTCACTTACCAAGGGAATCATGAATTCTCTCTCTCATTTTGCTTTCTCTTTTTCCCTGTCTCCCCTATCGCTCTCTGACATCTCTTATCTTGTTTGACTTGTCAGTACACAATGTTTGTTTTGAACTGGGGCTGTTTTTTCATGGTGTGTGTTGCAAGTGTTCTTAGCTTTCCCGATTCTATCTGTCCTCGATGCACTCTTTTCTTTTGTTCTGTCTTTCCCTCCTTATCGTCCCTTCACCCCAACTGCCCCCCCCTCCCACTGCCCTGTCTCCTGTCCTGCTCTCATTATCATGTCCTATCTCTCCCCTTTACCCTCCCTCTCTCTTCCTCCCACTCCACACTGTCTCACTCTCTGTCTTTCACTCTCTCTCACACTCACTCTGTCTCTCACTCTCTCTCTCTCTCTGTCAGCACCACTGTGTTTATCTCCTCGGCCCAGAACTAGTGTGTCTGTCCACTCCACAGGAAGTCACAACATGGCTGCTAATTCATCATTACTGACTCCATCAAGGTCCTCTCCCTTTCTCCCTCCGTTTCTCTCTCTCTCTCTCCCACCCCCTACTGCTCACTCCCTTTCCCTTCACCACCTCTCTCCCTCTCTGTTGTATTTTCCCACTTTTTAATCGCCCTCCTTCTCTCCCTCCCCTTCCTCAAAGTTCCTCACTGTGTTGATGATTTCACTGGGCTTTCCGCAGATAGGGAGGGGCTTTCTGGTGGACTTCCTGTTGCCCCACACTGCGTGAGAGCCCAGTGAGCAACGGGGGTTCAGCATTGGAGCCGGCTGACTTTTCCCAGCATCCCTCACAGCTGTGTCCAGCCAGTGTGTGACATTAAGGGCAAGGCGGGGGTTATTACCACTATGTTTATGTGTCAGGGAGAGTCAATTTTGCCTCTGACGGGGGAGGCAAGTATAAGAGAGAGCATGCGGTTAAGCTTTCTCCGCTGAGGCTGGTGTGTGTGTGATTGAGAGTACTGTATGTATGTGACTGTGTGTGTCGGAGAGAAAGTTCAGTAATTTTTTTATGTTTGTGTGTGATTGAGTACTGTCTATACTGCATGTATGCATCTGTTTGTGTGTGTGTGTGTGTTAGAGGGAGATAAAGTATAGTAATACTGTGTGTATGTGCGTGTGAGATTGAGAGTGAATCACCACCGGTAGTCGTAGAAACAGTGAGAAGCCCTACCGGCACAGTGTACCCCCCCCCCCCCCCCACACACACACACACACACGCACACACACGCACACACACAGTTCTGTTAAGCGATGGAACAGCCCAAACGGGGCACAGTGGGGATCCTGTACCCAGGGGCCTCCAGCCGGCAGGCGCCACTGAGGACGGAGGGGTGCTGTGAGACGCCTCGTTAAAAGTCCAGCGCTCGGCCCCTAATGATATCCGCCGGCGCTTTCTCTCCCCTCTTCACCTTCCCCCTGCCCCTCTCCCTCCTCACCCTGGGTGAGGAGTCTTGGCCCAATCTGAAGGACTGGGGGGTGGGGAGGTCTGTTACACTGCTCACTAATGAGGAGCAGACAGACTCTGCACGGCTCAAACCCAGGCTCTGCCTTGGCCCCATTAACCCCCTCCAGATCCAAGATGGCTGCCCAGTGTCACCCAGGAATGGAACTGGAACACAAGCACGGAAGCTATGATGATAACGTGCATAAAAGTGAAAGATGATGTAATATTGAGCCTGTGGGGAGAAATTCTCTAATATATAACCTTGGATACTGGACCTGTGTGTGTGTGTGTGCGTCACACAGGGCTGTGTTGACTGTAACTGTTTTATGTGTATGTGAGTCAGTACTGAAACAACTTTTGTTGGTGTCCCACCTGTGTGTATGAGTGTCAGGATAAGGGGTTTTCCACTGATGACTGCACTCGTGAAGAGCCAACCCTTATGTTCCTCAAAACTTTAGAACACACCAAAAACACTGACCCCACGTGACCTCAAGGTCAACCGAGGACAGCACCAGGTCTCTCTACTTCCTTATCTTGCGCCGCTGAATTCAGATCAGCTCCACAAAAGGGTTTAATTCCACCAGCTGTTGTGAAACCTTTCCAGAGAGACCAGAAGCAGAGTGTGTTGGAGTGTTGTGTTTTCTTCATCATACCAACGGTCACATTGAGGAGTTGACTGCCAGGAAGCTGTGCATGTGACTCATGACTCTCTCTTGTCGTTGATCTGGAAGGCTGGTAAGAAAGAGAATGAGTAGGTGTGAGTGACACCGTAGGGATCAGGTGTGTCTGTGTGCTACTGGTCTCCCTGTGTTACACCCAGTGGCCACGTGCCATTTAGACACCAACTAGAAATGGCACCACTTTCTCACAGTGGTTACACAATAGAGAGGGCACAGTTCATTGCCTCCTCCACCCATGCTCCCTTCTCTCCTTGGCCCTCCTCCTCCCTTCCCCTCGCTCCTCCTCTGAAACCACACGCTGGGATTCTGAAACTCAACTGGCCAGTTTGGAAAAACTCCACTCTTCTCCTGTCTCCTCCTCTCTCCACTGCCCTCCTCCTCTCTCCTCTTCCCACCTCCTCTTCCCTCCTCTCTTCCCTCCTCTCTCTCCCCCTCTCCTCCCTCCTCCCTTTCCTTGTGAAATTAACAGTGACTTGTTCCCTAGTTAAGACGCCGGATTGAATAAGAGGATTGATGTATTGATCAAGGTCATGAGTCCCAAAGCAGACCCAGGAGATGGGGGATTATTCAGGCAGAGAGCACAGTGTTGTTGACACTCCTGTTGACTGGGACAGCATGTGAAGTTTTGGGTGTGTGCCCACTGTGTGCGTGTGTGTGTCCGTATGTGTGTGTTAGTATGTGTATTCCTATTTCTGAGTGTGTGGTGTGTGTCCCTGAGTGCACGTGTGTGTGTGTGTGTGGAGGTGGGGGGATTGGCCTGGCAGGGCAGCTGGCAGCGAGAGCATCCTCTGGACCCTCTGTGCCCTGCGGGTATCAGGCTTGGCACAGCTCCCCACTGCGACAGCTGGGGCTGTGGTGGCAACCAGGACACGGCTCAGCCCCTGATGGTGCTCAGCTGATCCAGCACCCCAAAAGGAAGGGGGGGGGGGGCTGTGTAGAAAAGGAAACAACATTACATTTTGGCATTTTGTCCTGGGCAGAGCCAGC
Organism: Osmerus mordax; assembly: GCF_038355195.1. Taxonomy (NCBI): domain Eukaryota; kingdom Metazoa; phylum Chordata; class Actinopteri; order Osmeriformes; family Osmeridae; genus Osmerus; species Osmerus mordax. The sequence goes on from NC_090067.1 coordinate 8,869,298, forward strand.
AGCAACGATGCGTCAGCGGCTGGTAGCAATGGGGTCAATAGTAGCCAATGGAAGAGCCTGACTGATGATGGCGCAGCATTCAGTTGAAGATTGGGGTTAATCAAAGCTACCGGGATGGATGACAGGAATCAATCGCAGAGCCGGAGGGGGATCTTAGGGGTTAATACAAGCCAATAACAGAGCAGAAGAGGAAGGTGAGGGGTTTTTGTCAGCCAATGGGAGATCAAGGGAGGTGAGGCACAACCTGGGCTTTCCCTCTGTCTGCCTTTTCGCCTCATTTGTCATCCTTCCCCCAAAATGGCCGTCTCAGAGGAGAGATCCGAATAGAAGCAACACATCTTCACATCCAACATTCCTCTCACCTCATTGACCTCTCATATCCCAACTGTTAAACCAAATGCTCGCTTATTTCTCCTCAGCTCTCGTTGTCGGTGTTATATTGACTGTAAACCTTGGATAACGCATATACTTAGAACACAGCATGCACTGGGATTAGAAAACGCAAAACCAACAGTTAGTTAGGAAAACTAGCACATTACAGACTGGCTCCTGAGCCCACTGATGCTGAAACAGATCTGTTTCGTGGTACCGCCGGTACAGACTAGTTCATGCAGTGAGCAGCACATCCATGCATGAAGAGGGGAGTGCTGTGTCACTGGCCAGGTATGCCCGCTCACACAGAGGGCTTTCTGTTCCTCTAATATCCAGTATCACCATGATGTGCTGTGACAGCTTCACTGCCTTCATATTAGACCTTTGAATAGAGCATTGGGATGACTGGGCCACTGGATTAGACAACATGAGAGGGACACACCCTCAAGCACACAGGCCAATACACACTCACACTCAATGGCATACACATGCATACACAAATGGGCGCTGGAATTCACACACATATGAAATCCCGTTGACGTAAAACAACACTTTTGCAGTCATTTGCCTGGCCCGCGGGCAAAAATAGGCATTGAAATCAGAATGTGTACACACACTTACAAGACATGCAGAGAAACACACGGAAATGATACACACAGCACAACCCCCAGTCCTATCCTCTGCTGGATTCGTCAGGTCCTGATAATAATAAGCTCTTGCAACCTGCAAGGATGTCTACGATAACAGCCCCTGCCCCTCCCCCCTACCTCCCGCTCCTGAACCTCTTTTTCATCCCTTAGTCTGCCGAGGAGCTGAGAATGACAGCGGCCCGCCCATCGTAACAAGGGGCGGGGGGCAATGAAGGATGCATAAGGGAGCAGAGGAGAGGGGAGAAAGGGGCTGTCATGATTGGCCCACGCACCCCCACCCTCGCTAACTACCTGGGATGGGAGCACTTTGTTAGGGCTCAACGTGATTAATTACTCACTCGGAGGAGAGAACTCTATTTCTTGCATGTGGGTCACGCTGTACTTACCTAAGGTGACAAAGCCTTGATAAGGCTTTAACATGTCAAACCGAACTTTAAGAGGTAAAAAAAGTGGTGTATCAGCTTGTTAGACAAGGGACATTGTGTGACTGGAACACAGCTATTGGTTGTTATTATTATAAACTCTATTTTGGTTGTGTGTTTTCCTTTTGTAAGGCCTTAATGCCCCGTCAGCATGTCTTGGTCTTGGTTGGTGTTTGGGTAACTGGGTAAGAAGGGGAGGGGTTTTAACTGGAATCATCCAATCAACAGGTCCCAACCTGTAGTTGAGTTACCAGTTTCCAAGCACTGTGCATACATTTTTACTATCAAAATGTACTTAGATATTTTTGGGGTTAATAGCTTTAAGATTGTATACATGGTGGCTGCGTTTCAGGATGGTTTCTAAAAGGTAAAAGAGCTGATGGTTTTCAGATGGCTCCTGCTAGAATCCTTACTTGATAATCGTGTGCGATGCAACCGACGTAAAGAACTGTAAAATGAGCACAACCTTCTCATCTGTAAAACGTATTCCACTGAGGTGGAGTCTGTGATTTTACGGTGTGAGATTTCCGATTCATTCTGTTTGCTTTCTGTTTCACGTGGGTTGGTTTGTTTGTTCCAAAGGCGCACATCAAGTGTCTCATGGTTTAAAGTTCATTTCCTGTTCACTTCTCCGAACCACCCGACTTCAAGCCTACTCCCCTCCCTCTCCTCCCCCACCCCCACCCACACTTTTCCAGGCAAACCCCCACACAGCACACCAGTGCATCCTCCCCTTTAGTGTATACCTAGCTAGTCAGGACACAGATATAGAGACGACAGACTGTCCTAACGTCTCTGGACCCAAGAACTCTCATCTCCCGGAGGTTTTTCTCCACCTGCAAGCTTTACTGTATGTAGCTCGGCTGTGTGGCCAGCCCTGAGCGCAGCTAAAGAATGTGCTCCACATGTCATACACCGGAGTCTTCCAGTGTGTCAGACCAACTGCTGTCAATGGAATGCCTGATAGGAATACCCTACAAGCTGTTCAGGCAAGCCTGAACCTTGAGTAGGAGGGGAAAGTGAGGTGGGGGGGGGGGTAAAGGGAGGGAGAGGATGAAGGGAGAAATAACTGCCTGTATTGGCAAATTCATGAACTGACTCCAGCCAACAAACAAACATGCACGCCCACACACACACACACCCGAACACACACAGTCAAACTAAAAAGAACCTTTCGGGAACTGGTCCTGACACTCATGCATTTCTCAATAGCCGTGACCGATGAATGACCTGATTTTCTCTCAGAACCTTGCTTCCTCCCCCCCCCCCAACACAAACCCACTCTAAGAACCAGAATGTTAACCTGTATGTGAAAAGTGGTTTTTACCCTTACTATACATAACGCTGGTATTCACTGTAGTGTTTCATTCCATAGAAGCTTACTATTAAGCTTACTATTACATTCTGAAATTAGTAACAATTCAACTGAGAGATTATTTATTAACTCTAGCATTTGTTACCAAGGTCAATTTTTTTTGCCATTTTGCACAATTAGTCCTGAGGTATTTCATTTCATTTTCAAGAGCAGTTGATGATTCAAAGGCATGAGGCAGAGTTGCATCTGACATGGGTTAGTCCATGTCTGGGTTGATGTATTCACACCATCGGCAAACCTTTGTTTTACCTGTGTCATTAACATGGTGAAAAGGTATATTAACGTACAATTACGGTAAACTATTTCTTTGTCTCTAAATCAGCTTCTTCTCTCTTCATCTCTTTCTCTCATTCTACTATTCTCTCTTTCTGTCTCTCGTTTTCTCTCTCTCTGTCCCTCTCTTCCCCCCATTCTCTGGCCCTTTGTTTCTACCCAGGACTGTACTGTGTATTGCTGGTTGGGGACTGACTACAAGTGATAAATCTCCTTTCTCTCTTCCCTCGCTATGCCTCTCTACCCCTTATTTCTCTCTCCCTATCTCTTTCTATCCTCTTTCTCCCTCTCCCTATCTCTCTGTACCTCCCATTCTCTGTCTCTTTCTCTCTGTACCTCCCATTCTCTCCCATTCTCTCTCTCTCTCTTTCTCTCTCTCTCTCTCTCTCTCTCTCTCTTTCTCTCTCTCTCTCTCTCTCTCTCTCTCTTGCCTGTTGACACAAGGCAAAGCCAAAAGTTCAGGTTTAGAAAAATTCCCAATTTCACAGGGTTCAGGGCGGTTCTAGGAGAGGTGATTTAGAGTGGGGCGCCTCTCATCTGTAGACCTGGACAAACAGCTGGAGGGGGAGATGTTGGCTCTCTATAGCCTCAACGTCGGGGGCCTCAGTGTGTCTGTGTGAATGATGGGTTGTAGTAAGGATGATGGATGGATGGTGAATGGTCTCCATGCATGAAATTATGGTGACACAGAATACCGAAGGAGTTAGGTGGGGTCTGTGTGTGGGGGGAGACACAGACACAGAAATCAAAAGACTCTGCCTCGAAGAGATTCATTCAAACAACTGTTATTTCCTACCAGTAATATGGGCGGGATTGGCTGGGAAATGTATCCTGTATGGAACTTACTATTTTGAGAAACGACATCCTTAAGAGGCTGAGAGTTTGAATCACCATGGCCTACTTGGCAGTTCCACGGCAGTTATGTAAGCCTAATAGCTTTATCACAATGCATGATGTACATAACAGATATCCCAGTCCCTCATATTTACTAAGCTCTGTGCTAACACTGTAAACGCATTCATTTCTGTGGTGTACATATTGCCTGGTTATAGGAGCAATATGCTCCTTACTGCCCTCGCCTGAGTTGTTGGGTAATAAAAATGTAATAAAATGAAACAAACAAGCGGGCTGAAATGATTGCTCCCGTGGGAACTTCATCTTAAACCCGTCATTTCCTTTCTTGCTAAATCTTTTATGAGGGAGACTGGTTGATCATACAGAATGGTAAACGTTTCGGTTTGACGTGTTTGCCTTAGGCTGTGTCCCTGAGTCACCGTCGCTTTGGTTACTGAGCACAGACACTCCTTTCCACCGGCCAAACTAGAGACTTCCGTTCAACAAACCTGCTTTACCAGCCCAGAGTAAAACGACTAGGTACCTCTCTCCCTCTCATCGGCCCTCCTCGTTTCCCTCTCTCCTCCCCGCACGCTCTTTCCATGTTCCCTCGTTCTCTTCTCCCCAGCCCACGCCGAAATTACATTCTTTCCTTCTACATTTTTTCTTCTCTTCAGGTAAACAAATTAGGGAGCAAATGAGTTGAGATGAGAGGAGAGGGTTGATGAGGCGTGACAGAGGGAAAGGGGGGAGAGGAGAGATGAAGGGCGAGGCCACACAAACAGATGACGGGCGAAGGGTGGCGAGAAGGTGGGGGATGGAGGGAAGTGACGGAGAGCATATGAGATAAAGAACAAAAGTCCCAGAAACTTGGCCATGGGAGATGAACGAGTCCAGATGTTGAGCGTCTTTCATCATTAGTCACTTAGACCCAAATGACTCAGCACAAAGCCCAATCCTACACTATGATAAACACAGCATAAACACAGACACGCAAACAAACCATAAATGTAACATTTGCTCCCCTTAGACCTCGCCTCAAGGACGTTGTGGTATTGACTGGAGACTCTGTTTCAGGCTGACATCAGTGTAGATCTATACCGCTCTAGAACATTGTGTCTTCTATAGTCTGTAAACACCACCACAGTTCCCCTGCCTGACCCGGCTAATTGCATCCGGCCAATCAGAACATCATGAATAAGCAGAGAAGACAGATGCGAGAACATGGAGTGGGGTGTGTATGCGTGTGTTTGTTTGTGTGAGGGGAGTGTGTACGTGTGTGGTGTATGTGTGTGGGTGTGGGTGTGTGTGTGTGCGGGGGGGGGGGCTATATGCACATATTTGTGCTTGTGTACATCTGTGTGAGTCCATCTGTGTGTGGGTGGGTGTTTGTGTGTGTTTATAAAGGTTTGTTTATTCGCTTGTTTGTGTACATGTGTTTGTGTACTGTGTGTGTTTGGATGGTTCAGTGTTCTGCTCTAGAACATCAATCAATAGAACACACTGTGGCACAATGAATATTGTGGGGAAAAACACAAAATATAAGTTATGGCAACATCTCAGCCTGCAAATCATTATGTTTCTCATTGCAGTTTTGGGAATTGAATCATCTGATAACGACACATTACTGTAATTTCACTTGATGATTCATGTAGACTAGGTCTTGTTTTCAGTTCCACTGGACTAAACTTTCACCATGTTGGTATCCTATAAGATCTAACTCACTTTAGCCATTTACATCTTGATGTCTGTTCCAGCCCCACCTGACCCTGAAATCAACACACCAGCAAGCAACGTAATGCACATAGAAGCTCTCAGTCCTTAGTGGCCTATGCTACTTAGTGTGGAAATGAGACAAAGCTGAGGGCTGCATCCATAATTAACCCATTACTGTCAAGGCAGCTGAAAAGCTTGACATGTCCTCGCTTGCTGGTTTTCACCTCATCGTTTATGTTATGTTATTTTATGTTGGACCCACGCCTTCATCCCTAGTTCACCTCTTTTCTGATATCGGGGGGGAAACGGGGAACCAAGCTTAAATAAGCGTACGTGTGAAAATGTGTCAAAGACATCGGAGAACAAGAAGTCTTCTGTTTCCCTTGTCTCTGTTGAGGGGGGATTTCTCATTTATTTTGATGTCGTTGGAAAAAGACGTCTGTTTGGCGGGAGGCCAATTAATGCTATCTACGTTCAACATCATCAAAGCACGATCATTCTCTCTCTCTATCTCTCTCTCTTTCTCTCTCTCCCCCTCTTCTCTGTAACTCTATTTCAGACCCTAACCGCAAATTTGTCTAAAATTAGAAACTGGAATACAGGGGCAATTAAAATTGGTAAAACAAGGTACCAAGACGAAGAGAGAGAGTGAGAGTAAAATAAAAAGAGGCATTCCCTCTCTGTCCAAAAGAAAGAGAGAGAACGGGGGGGAAAGAATAATACAAGAAAGAATGAAAAAGAGAAAGAGAGATAGACAGAGGGAGGGCCACCGAGAGAAACAAATCGACAGAGTGAGAGAGGTATAGAACGAATTGAGAAAGAGATCGAGACATGAACATAGAGAGAATTGGAGGGAGGTAGGTAGGGAGGGAGGGAGGGAGGGAGGGAGGGAGGGAGGGAGGGAGGGAGGGAGGGAGGGAGGGAGGGAGGGAGGGAGGGAGGGAGGGAGGGAGGGAGGGAGGGAGGGAGGGATGCTAAGACTGCAGCCATCTCCCTAGCTCTGCACCCCATCCAGCTGATTGGACCTGAGGTTTGGATACAGCAAGACACTGGGGATTGAAAGGGGCGAGGAGAGCCTGCTCTTATCTCAAGCAGTGGCTTTAAAGCATTAACATTCACCCTGCATTGAGGGGTTCAATACTGCATCATTTCAAAGAGATAGAGCGTTTGAGTGTGTGTGTGGGGGGTGTTGTATGGTGTGAGTGCATGAGTCCTACTTGTTACACTCTGTGATCATAGTAGTAATATGATGGGTTTTCAATAATAATGTAACACTGTATCAGTGGCATTACTGTGATGAGTTTGGTGCAAATGGATAATTGTAAATTGTAAAGTGGATTAGTGTGCAACAGCAAACCCCAATGAATACATGCAAATCTTCATGTACTGTATCCCTCAACTTCAGCATCAGCACATTTTAAGCATTAATGTCAGTGTAGCTTTTTGTGCTAATAAAATCACATAGTAAGTGGGATCTGATAGGGTATTTTAGTGGAGAAACCAACTATGTTTTGTTATTTGTCGTTATTCTCAATGGTGATTCCACCACCAAAATCCCAAATCAGGATCCACCTAGATAGTTGTGCTGGAATAATAATGAGGGGGTGAAAAGTCAGCAACGCCTGGGATTTTTAATGAGGACAAAAGCCCATCTGACCATCTGAAGCCACATCTGACCTGCCACGCTTTTTCTACTGACTCCTTCGCGTATTCCCAGAAGTATCTGGAATGAAATTCTTTGAGTTCTGGCCGCTTTTGGCTGTTTTTTCTTGGATCCCCTGCAAACAAGGTGGCCTCCCTCCCACATCCCTGAACATTTAAACCCCTCGCTTTGCCTAAGGCAAGCTCTCAGCTTCGCTGTCGAAAGGTCAGTTGAAACAAAATACAAAATGCAAGGTAGCTACGCACACATCCCACACAAAGCAGGCATTCAGCACTTTGAAAAACAAGGCAACAGCAACTTAGCATGCATTTGCCCGGAGGTACGTGTATGTGTGAATCGAAGAAAGATACTTCCAAGATAACACTCCCACTCTCTAGCAATGTACCCAGGCTTACATTACAGGAACTACACGTCATGATGCAAATGTTCGGATGTGGCTCGGATCATTCTGAAAGGCTCCTGGTTGCTGTGAGTTACCTTCAGCTGCAATGCTAATGATTACAACCCTGTGCCTCAGTGGGATAAAAATTCATTAGTTTCAAGGTTCTACATCTCCAAACGTTTGCATGCACATCTCGCCGGATTCTAGAGGGGATGGAGATACAAAAAAGTTTGACGTGTGTATGTTTTCCAAACAACTTGAAGCGTATCCTCACCCTAGAAATTTCTGTACAGATGAGCATGCTCCCAAAGAGACGGTGCAGAAGAGGGTGCTTCGGTACAGCTACGTTTCTTGTTAGGGGAGACTCTGTGTCAGTCTTAACTTCTGTTACATTAGCCGACTCGTTGCAGTCCTCCGGATAAACATGCAAGAGTGGCTGTGCTCTGGCTTCCTGGGAAGGTGTGCTGGATGACATGGCTCCAGGAGTAGACGTCATGTGTTTGCGACCACGCAAAAAAACACACACTCACAGATACACACTCAGACACATGTGGGTACCCACACCCACACAATAACACACATCCTTTGCCAGCCTGTGACTGTTGGAGTACGGCCCATGACATCATCAGGAGGGGAGTTTTATCAGCGCCCAATCTGCAGCGCCTAGAAGACTCTCAAAGACTGTTTTGTCTTCTGTCTGCCTAGGAGACCCTGAACCTGTGGATTACCTTCCAGCCGGCGGGTATTTGTTTACCAAGGCCCGAGTTTGTGGCCTTTATCACGACAACCTGTCGCTGCATGGAGGAAGTGGCTTACTTTAGGCTTATCAACAAGGAAAGAAAAACAATGCTTCTGGTAATCCAACTCTACTCTGATAAACGGAGACCAAGGAAAGCATAGGAAAGGGGAGGGGAGGAAGCATAAGAGGTAGTGTTTGAATTAGGCAGGACCTACACTGATCATACAGGGTAATCATTTGGGATGAACAATTGCAAAACCATGGTTCAGTCTCAAAAGGCTTTCCTTGAGTCCTTGTCCCCTTATCCAACTAAATGTCCACGTTAGTATAAATGAAAGGATCTCATCTTCTTGTCCATGCTTATATGGATTTGGAAAGGCCAGATGGTAAAGTTTGGGGTAGGGAAGGCAGAGTTTTAAGATCTGGCCTGTGTTTCACCAGCATGCAGTGAGGTTCAGGCCAACCCCAGGCTCCTGGCTCCTCTCCCAGTCTTCCCCTCTCCTTCTCCACCTCTAATTACCCACCCACCCCTCTTCCCCTGGCTAATTGGCCGATAAAAAATGAGGATGGCCTCTTCACCTAGTCTGAGTGCTGTGCCACAAAATGGCAGCTGTGTGGATTAGGCAAGTTTATGAGGCATGGTGACACCAGGACAAAGTCTTGGTGTTATTAATCTCTGTCATAAAGTCCCTCAAGTACCTTGGAGTGGAGAAGGAAGTGAAGACTTGTTGACTTCATTGACTTTTTAACCCTTTTCTCCTCTAAAGTTCGGTAGATTCTGGCTTGAATCCTTAAAATCAATCATAGTTACAGGACCACACTTCACCCAGTCAGTCCAGTCTGCTAGGTTGTAGCCCAGGGTCATATTTAAGTGTTTCAATATTGGTGTTTGCATACTGTAATGCTATTGATTTAGGCTTTACCACCATAATTACCAGTTCAACAAGCTAGTATAAAAAAGTCGAAATCGACAAGCTCATTGTGTGCTAACCTAATGCTTTGTAGCCTAACTGATATTTTATGCATTCAGAAAGGCTCTTTTTTGTTTTTGTTTTACAAAAGCCAGTTATTTTGTTGTTTATTTTACGTAAGGGCGTTGTAATTGAACTTGTATACATTAATCAATTTACTGTAAATCACAGTTCTCGCGTTTTTAGAACCGCAGTAGCACAAATGAATCAGCTATTTCGCTTGAACTTCCCTTCCCTTATTATTCGTTGTGGTCGACGGTGGCTGAGCTCTGGCTGTGAAAGGGTGCATAAATAAGCACCGCCTTTTCCGGCCCCGGCAAAAGACCAATGAGCAGAGCCGATACAAGCTGATGGGATGTCGCGTCAGCTGCTATCGTGTCGGGATTGGAATGTTACAGAGTAACAATCGGAACAACTGAGCATTTGGTAATTGGACACTAGGATCAAGGAATTCCTCCTTTTCAACGTTTTCTGTGTATCTGAGAAGTCATATCTTACAGCGGCGCGTTCTGTCGTTGCGCTAGTTTATTCTCTTGTCAGGCCCTCTTCACCGATGAAATTATTGTATTCTTGCGTGTGTGAGGGTCTGTCTGGGGATTATAAATAAGAGAAATGCAGGGATTCGTGAGGCTACAGTTATACAGATGAACTGCTTTTTTCCCAGGCTCTCTTGTCTCCTGTCCAGTGGAACCATGGACTGGATCTCAACGTTTCCACACTGACGGCGTTCTACCCTGGTCAACGTGTTAACGACTTTACATCTATACCGCGGGATAGCGTACCTATTCAGTGTTCGCCGTGGCAGACAGACCCAGGAACCCCCCGCCTCTACTCCACGAATCAGAGTTGGTGTTGAGATTTCGGACCTCTATCAGATTTCCTACCCAAACGAATTTTTACATTTGAATACAACCAGACAGTAGCCTATAAAGGACACAGGCAACGATATTAGGACATCTTATATTTGATCGTTGGTAGAGATCACACCGGAGGAGTGCAATAGCTACACCGATTTTTGAAATGGTCCAAGTAGAATAGGGGGAGCGAGAAAATACATGTTAAATCGCCCACATGCTCTGGATCAATCGCTGGATAGGGGAACGGAATACGAACACGGGGGAAAACGCGAGTTCGAAATCCTTGCAGGCTGGAAGATGGCGGAGCGGTGGAGGTGGTGAGAGCCTAACTTTGGGCCACTTGAAATTTATTTGTAAACAACTCGACCCTATTTGTAGGACACATGCAGGCCAAAAAACGATATTTAATCCTGCTCTCCGCCGGTGCATGTCTAGTTCTACTGTTCTACTTTGGTGGGGTCCAACTTCCAGCCACGGGCAGGAACCGGCATGACCGAAGCCGCAATGGATACCGCACGGACCAGCCGTGGCCACACTTCTCCGACCCGTTACAACGTTTCTTGCCCTGGGATCAACTGGACACAGAGGAATACAACCTTCACATATCTCCCAGGCAGAAGAGGGACGTTAACACGAGTGTTTACAAAGGCAAACGATGCCGCATGGATTCGTGCTTTGATTTCTCTATATGTAAAAAGAACGGTTTCAAAGTTTATGTCTACCCCCAGCAAAAGGGGGAGAAAATCTCAGAAAGTTACCAGAATATTTTATCGATCATTGAGGGATCCAGGTTCTATACATCTGACCCGGGACAAGCTTGTCTATTCATCCTGAGCTTGGACACTTTAGATAGGGACCAGCTCTCGCCACAGTACGTGCACAATCTCAAAACCAAGGTCCAGAGCCTGGCTCTCTGGAACAACGGTAGAAACCACCTCATATTTAACCTGTACTCGGGGACATGGCCGGACTACACGGAAGACCTTGGCTTCGACATAGGACAGGCTATGTTGGCCAAGGCCAGCATAAGTACAGAGAACTTTCGACCCAACTTCGACGTGTCCATCCCGCTGTTTTCCAAGGAGCACCCGCAAACCGGCGGTGAGAGGGGATACCTGAAGTACAACTCCATTCCACCTTTCAGGAAATATATGCTGGTGTTCAAAGGGAAACGATACCTGACAGGTATTGGGTCAGACACGAGGAATGCCTTATACCATGTCCACAACGCGGAGGACGTGGTGCTCCTCACGACCTGCAAACACGGCAAGGACTGGCAGAAGCACAAGGACGCGCGCTGTGACAAAGACAACGCGGAATATGACAAGTGAGTTATGAATGATTTGTGTCAAAGCCGCCTTTGTGTGTATCTGTCTCCTATTAAGTATGTCTACTTGGAGCTTTTACAGTATATCTTAAAAGATGATGGCCCATAATGGTGTTCTCTCATACAGAATATGCGTCCTAGCCAGTGGCGCATCGTGTGTGTGCTTTGCGAGCAGATATGAACCCATTCTATTACCTTTTAGAGCCATTGACCGTCACTCTCGTTGACCAAAGCGGGTTATGATCCATCCTCGGTCCCACCCCCTAACCCCTGCTCTCTTTCAAGCGTGAACGGAGAGCTCTCCAGCCAGTCAATTACCTCTCCGGGTTTGCGTAAATCAGCGCGGTCATCCCCCCCACCTCCTCCCGGAGGAATTCAGCCCACTTCACAGATATTGCAGCCAACCGAGGATACGCACGGACATGTTTGATTTGCTCAATACTTCATGGGAATCAGGTTTAGCTCACCCAGAGAGTGGACTGGAAGACATATTGTTACCATGTAAAACTAATACATGTACCTATCCCGCATACAAAACCATAATTATCAGTCACTTGTAACTACAATATCCTGTCAAAATTGTGCAATAACCAGAAACCAATATCCCATGGCTATAACTAAATATATGAATGGTGAATATAATTAGGTTGGAAATTGTGCGCTCAGATTGAGGAGACCTCAGTTCAGTTTAGGGGTGTCAGTGTCCAAACCACTCAGAGCAGTGGTATGCTTGATATAGTAGTTGGCTTATCAGGTAGGCTATTCACCGTCAGACTGCTGCCAGGTCTTGTTTAGAGTGACAGATAGGGTTTTTTGGGGGGCCGCAATGTCTACTTGAATTCAATACTTTGTAAATCCTTGTTCAACTAGGGCATGTAAGGACCCAGACCCTGCATGGAGGAAAGTTTGAATGACAGATTCATTAAACACTACTAAGTCAATCATTGGTTGATAAAAGCCGAGTGATGGAAGCTTTGATGGGACATTGGTTGAGTCTCAAGTCTGTCTTCATTCTTTCTCTTTATGGATCTTGAAAAGGGAGTCAGGAAAGCCTCTTCAGACTCACTCACGAGTCAGATAGCTACCCTGCCTATGACACACACTGACGCATACATCCTTCACACTGACATGTACATCCTACACACACACACACACACACACACACACACACACACGCGCGCACACACACAAACTCTCAATGCAAATATGCTGCTTCAACATCCCCACAAGTGGGTGCGTGTCCATTTGCCATCCTTCTGTCCAATCTCATCGTTCTCTGTCTCACATATACACACAAACACATTCAAGACGCTCTCTTGGAGTCAGGTCAGCTCTCTTCTCGTGTCCTGAGCCTGAGTCTTGGCTGGACTCCCATGTCAGGCTGTGTCTGCTGGCGTCAGAGCTGAGGTTGGCTCACATGTGCTGGACCAGCTGCTCCAGGAGGAGAGGGTTCCCAGGGAGCCAGGCTCCCATCGTACAGACATGGAACATTCTAAGGTGGGCTGGTGGAGGGACGTATACAAACGTGTAGTCTTCCTCTCCCCTCTGCTACGTCGGCGTGTCAACAGCTCTCCACGTCCTCCCACCATTTCAACTCCTGACCTCTGACCTTTCAGCCTCCTCTTGGAATGCGGCCAGGGCGAGATCTGAGAGCTTGTTCAGCACGCGCGCGCACACATGCTCAATGGCATGGCCTGCACCGTTAACTCAATTGATTTCCTGACTCCCAATCACTCCCAATTGGAGTCACTTGTTCCACTTCCATCCAGGGACCAGCGTCGATAAAGGGGCCCATTCATTGAAATGCTATCCAATCAGCTTGGTAGGTTGCTTGGGGGTGGGGGGGGGGGGGGGGGGGGGGGGGGGGGGTCAGCATGAGGAAAGCAATTAGTGTCTGCTGAGAATACAGGACACCCATGTGGCTTGGCCCCAGTATCAAACAAACACGCTGGTTTAATACATTTACCTGACTGTGTAACATGACTTAGTGCTTGTGCACGAAGGCTGTTGTGGTGGCGCGTCCAGGAGGCCTCCCTAGCCTCCTTCATCATGACTTGCCGATTGTCCCGGCTCGTCACGAGTTTCCCAGCAGTCACCGGCGTCATGATCTCCCCCATTTAATACTTAACCAGCTCCGGCGGTTTGTATTGACTTTGTGTTTTAGCCACTTCACCTGCGAACGCCACTCAAGGTCACTCTGGGGACTTGGAGGAGTGAGTGCGAGAGGGGGGGGTTAATGTGTTGGTGTGTAGCGCGTCTCCTAGACGGGGAGAAAGGAGTGTCCGTATCAAAATGTGTGTCCTCTCAGTGGAAGCCTGGGGCAGCAGTCGCAGGGAAGCTGTGTGACGTTAGGACGACTGGGTGACACGGAAAGAAACCTGGAGCCACTTCAGACTGCAGCGGACGTCTTGTCGACACGGCACCCCAGGGTTAGAGCCCAAAACCTGGAGCCACAAACGCGGTTCGCTGCACCTGATCACTTTCAGAAGGAACTTCTAACTACCTCTTCCACACATCAGCATTGCCTGTTGTCAGAGCCGATAAGGAGAGGTGGTGTAGTCTGGGAGAGGCGGGAGAATTGAAGGTTAGCGCCGACGTGTAAATTGTGGCGTCGTCTGTGTGAGGGGTGGTGTCACGGTTCCCTGATTTTTCCGTTGTTTGTTTTCTGTTGTCAGATTAATAAATCATGAATAATTCATGAACCCCATCTCACTTAAATAAAGCAGTGGCCTATGATGGTATAAATATGCTAATGACCAAAGGTAATTAGCTGGAATGCCGCTTGGCTTAATTAGCTTGGTTTGATTATTTTTGGTGTGTTTGAGAAGTGCACTGAGGTTGTGTTATCTTATCAGGGGATCAGTACCTCTCAGTTCCTCTTCTCTGGGCTTTTGGGCCTGTTACCAATTACAGACTGAAGCCGTTTCTCTAGTTCCGTTTTGTGATTCAAGCCAAGATTGTACCATTATGTTTGTCTTTTCAATGTTCTTAGAAAGACTCCACCATATGTTGCTTTTCCATCTGACACTTGCTAGATGTGTGTGTGTTCACCTCATTCTCCACACCCAGCTGGTGTTCCTACCGCCGCACAGCGCTGTGTCTGTGTGTGTGTTTAGCTACGTCCTGTTGCTCTTTCCGGGTGTGTGTGTGTGTGTGTGTGTGGTGGAAGATGAGGGCAGGGGGCCTTGACCTGGCTGTCTGTCCCTGCCGGAGGGAGGTAAGCGAGGCCCTACCCAGTGACCCATATTCACAGGGGATTACCATGACGATGTGGCCCCTTCACCACGAGGGAGGACAAAAAGAAGAGAGAGGAGCTGGCCAAGTGAAAGAGAGAGGTAGCTGGAGAAGAAGACGACGAGAGAGAGAGAGACCAAATTAGTGTCTGTCCAGGCTATGAAGAGGTAGTTGGCTGTAGACAGCTGATGGGTTGCTTGTGAAGTGGATTGGTCGAGACAGGTTGCTGACTGGTTACCGGGTAAAAAGTGACGAGCCAGACAGCAGTGTGATTGGTTCCTCATTAGAGGTGTGCAAGCAGGAGAGAGGGATACCTGCAGGCTCCATTACTGCTGCAGAAGGATTCTGGAGCACTGACATCTGTCTGGTTTAGCCAGTGAAAGCATCCCACCTCTCCTCTTTCTGTTTCATCTATGTGGGGGGAATTGCCCAGTTAGAGGCAGGGGCTGGGGTGGAGGCAGGGGCTGGGGTGGAGGTGAGGGCCCGGGCAGGGGCCATGGCCAGGACATGGGTAGAGGCAGTATTAGAGGTGGAAGCTGTATAAAAAGACTCTGGACAATCCTTTACATATCTGTCCTTTACACAGGCATCTCTAATTAGTAACATCAGTACAGTTAAGTTGATACAGTCGGCTGTACACTACAAAACTAGGGGACCAAATAGCCCATTTTGGTTAGTATGTAACTCTGTCGACTGGAATTAGCTGCAGTTTACTGTAACATCAGACGATTGGCTCTGGGGAAAGGGTTGTCTGGTGTTAATGACAGTGTAGACAACCACATCCTGTAATCTCCCCGGTTACAACCTCAGACAAGAAAGTCCCACTGTAGCAACACGGTGTGGCCCGGCCCAGCCTAGCTTCTTATCTTGTTCTCACACCCCTGTGTGTATGGATGAGTGTGTCTCTGTCTGTATGGATGAGTGTGTCTCTGTGTGTATGGATGAGTGTGTCTCTGTGTGTATGGGTGAGTGTCTCTGTGTATGGATGAGTGTGTCTCTGTGTGTATGGATGAGTGTGTCTCTGTCTGTATGGATGAGTGTGTCTCTGTGTGTATGGGTGAGTGTCTCTGTGTATGGATGAGTGTGTCTCTGTGTGTATGGATGAGTGTGTCTCTGTCTGTATGGGTGAGTGTGTCTCTGTCTGTATGGGTGAGTGTGTCTCTGTCTATATGGGTGAGTGTGTCTCTCTGGTTGTGCCAAAGACCATGAGGTAGAGCAGGAGAATGGATGTGTGACTACAGGAGGGTCCAGAAGTCTGAAACTGAAATTATTATTATTATTATTATTGAAGACTGACAATGCCGAGCTTTGTTAGACATCACGAGAAGCTCTTTGGATCTTTGTCAAATCATGTTGATATAACATGGGTCATCAGGTTTTTCAACTTGTGGAGTCCAGACACCCTGTAATTAAATCACGCTGTCATTTAAAGCAACAACAAAATCGACGACACTCGAATTGAATACAAATAAAGATTGCAGTGTGCGAGAGAAAGTGGTAAAAGAGAGAGAGACTTTATGACTTGTGTGTTTGTGTCATTGTCGAAGGGTGTCCTCTTCCTCAGCTCCCCTCCCCAGGCTGTGGGCCACCTGACAGAGCCATGTCGTCAGGGAGAAGCAGTGGGTTGAAAGCCTGGCCTACTTGTGCCCTGGCCTGGGCGCTGCATCCCTCCCTGGGGGCCCTGGGCCTCAACAAGAAGCTCACGCCCTGGTTCCTGGGGCTTACAACACCAACTAGTCTGTGTGCGTGCTGTATTCATGTGTGGTGCTCGTTGAGCGATGGCTGTGCTTTGCAGGGCAGGTCAGCGCGATGTGTCTTCACTGTCCTGGAGCTACGGGGGAGGGGACAGTGGCTACCTTGCGAGTGTGTGGCACTACGAGGGTTTGAATGCGTGTGAGTTTGCCTGAGACGCATGCCTAGCTCTCTTGGGGGGGGGGGGGGGAGGGGGAAGAAGAGAGTCATAGGGCCTGGGCTAGCTTTTACACCCCTCCCCCCAGAGCATTTAACGACACCTCTGGAACGACTAAGTTCAATAAGACTGAGGCTGGCTGACGTCACCCTCCATCCTCCAGACACTGACCTCCTCCTTCACTCCTCACCCCGCTGCGAGAGCAAAAAACAAACGCCCCCTTCCTCTCTATTCATATTCAAATAGTCATCTGGAAGAGGTGGAGTGGGAGGGCGAGGGTGGTAGTTTAAAAAAGCATTATGTCACTGGAGAATGCGTTTGTGTGTGTGTTGGGGTGAGTGTGGGGGCTCGGTGTGGACAGAAAGAGGGTTTTGTTGGAGTGGAGGAGGGTGAGGAAATGGGGCCGGCGTTCATGCTTAATGGCTTAGTTTGACTTCCTTTTTGAGAAAAGACGAGGGGAGAAATGGGAAGGGAGAGGAAGAGGAGGAGGAGGAGAAGAAAGAAGGGGATGAGAAAAGAAGAGATAGGTAGGAGGAGGCGAGGGGAAACAGAAGAGAGGTGGAGGAACGACGGCACCGGGCCCTTCAAGGGGACCTTTTGTGTCAAAGTTTACACTGGTGCTATAAACCGCCGTTGCCTTGTTGACACCACTGCTCCGCTCCCCATATGGCCCCCTACACACACACACACACACACACACACACACACACACTTACTCCCCCACTTTGTACCCTGAAGGGTCTGAACTTCTAAACGCCCACCCCCTCCCCTTCTAGTCCCACTCCTCTCAGCTAACCTCAATGATGGGACCTCGACCAATCACAGCCCCAGGCAGGGGTCTCCTCTGGTCTCCTTGTGTTTGAACCCTGGCAGTCAGCAGCACACAATGGAGGCTCAGTCCGATGCTGCGACCCCCTCATTTGGAAGATTCGGTGACACTTCACGGATCACTGGCCAAGCCAAAACTGAGCCGAGGGGGGGGGGTGTGTATGGTTATGAGTGTGTGTGTGTGGGAAGATCATTTGCTTTACCAGGGCAGGCTGCAGAGGCCTGTGGCAGAAGTGCATCATGGGAGAATGTTGTTCTGTTTGGGGTATTATCAGGGCAGTGTGTTCCTGCCTATTTGGTTTCCCGGAGCTGTTTATTCATGAGTTCTTCCAGGGCCTTCTATTAAGATAAGAGAAGAGAGGGGTCCATGGGACTTGACTGGGGAGTTTGAAGGGTGTGTGAATTTCGAAGGAGAATGTGGGACAAAGTGCAGCTGGTGGTGGTACTGTCTGTAAGACTTGGAGAACGTACGCCCTCTCTCTTTCACCGTGTCCTGCTCCTCCTCTCCCCCCTCCCCACTCTGTCCCCCTTCTCCCCCCTTCAAAAGAGAACGGTTTCAAAGCAGGCTTTTTAAAATGGTTTTAGAGCCCTGCCAAACGGCTTATTCCCCATATGGAGAAGTGGTCTTGGAGTGCAATGAGACACTGGAGCCAGATCCTATAGTGTTGGAGCACACATGGAAACATTCTTGAACCTCATTTATTCCATCAGGGACCCTTTGTCCGACACAACAAATGCACGAAAAGTTACAGTTGAATTCATCTGACTCAGCATTCCGCCAGGCAGTTTCCTTGTGCACCCGTGTTTGTGCGGTTCGCCGCGGCGTGTAGCCATGTGACGAGGTAACATTTTGGTTGGCTGTGTGTTCAAGCGGAGTGTTCGCCTCCCAGCGCACGCCAAACCTTCCCAAAGCACATCCTTTGCAGCATCAAAGCCCGTGGCAGGAGGTTAAGAAGTGAAAGGAGAGAGAAGGAAAGGGGGAGAGAGAAGAAGAGAGGGAGATAAAGTGAGACTGGCGCTGGTGTCATGCTCTGACTAGCTCCGTCGCGGCAGGGTGTATTTTCAGGAGGGCTGAAAATGTTTGTTTCCCCCCAGAAAGTTGTGACACGTCGACAGCTCTTTGTTTTTCAAAGCGCCTGCCTCTTGTTTGCTCTGCCGCACGCTCCGCTCCCTTGCTAGACGAACCGCTCTCTCCCCTCTCCGGGAGGGTGGGGGGGGGTGGGGTGGGGGGGTGGAGAGGTTTTGAAGGGGAGCGAGAAGGAAAGGGGGGGGGGGGGGAGCAAGTTGGGGTAATCGCTTAGGGGTCCTTCATGGTGAGGAGGAGAGGGGTGTTTGGTTTATCTGTGGGTTGCCAGGTTTATTTCGGGGTTGCCAGGTTTCATGGTTGCGGCAGCGTTTAACACGGCAGCAGTTGTGTCTGCCGTTAACGACGCCGGCAACACTGACAACACCTTGTCTCTCTCACTTGCTCTTGTTGTCTTTGGGTCTCACTCTTCTCTGGAAAGTGTTATTGCCTAACATGGATGGAGAATGCTTGTATGCGTCCCTGACTGTAGTTTGGTAGCATGGGACTGTGTTATTGGCACCATGCTTGTTTAACCAACGACTGTGTGTTGTAGCACGGTTAGTTTGTCAGTTAATGTCAGTGAGCTATTGAGGCTAGAGGTCACATTCTTCCTGGCTTCCTTGGTGTGTGTGTGCATGTGCACATAAGGAAGGCTGTGTTTGTCGGTGGGTTGGGTCTGAAGGTCTAGGGTTCTGTGAGTATCTAATAACCAGGCTGGGTATTTTTCCCGGGTCTGCATAAGCGGCCTCTGAAGCTCTCCCTGAACAGGCAGACATGAGCATTCAGGAGGGTCTGAACACGCCCATCCTGGATGAGCTGCTGTCTGGACACACAGCCTGTGTTTGTGCTGCAGTCTCAAGATACAGGGACTTGGGGGAGCTCAGACGGCGCGCGGCGTTTCCTCTTTCTGGCGGGCCGTTCTGAAGAGGTTTGCTCCTCTGTCTGGGTTCAGGGCTGTGTGTTTGGACAGATGCCCTATTCTTCAAGAGGCCTAGGTTTGGATTTCGTTGTTGCCGGTGTAGAGGAGGTGGTTTGGAGCCACGCCATCATGACGAGGATGTCTTATTTGCCAAATGTGTCCCCAGGACTATGAGGATGTCCTTGTGAAAGACGGGGGGTCTGGGGATCTGAGGCTGGATCTGAGGCTGAGGCTGGGGCTGGATCTGAGGCTGGGGCTTCTCTAACGGCATGCACTCATGCGGAACCCCGGAAACCACACAAATGAATAATTTATTAGCAGGATTTTTATTCCTGTATATTTTGTCTTTCCTTTTTTTCCGCCCGCCATGTCCACACGTACGGCGTGCTCGCCCCCTGACCCCTCACAGGTCGCCTTCGCTTTCTCATTTTATTCAGCGTCACGGCTGTTACAAATACCTGGCATTATCTCAAACTTAAGGAACTTCATTCCGTTTTTGGGGGTGGAGGATAACAAACCTTGCCTCGAAGGCACTGTTTTGGTTGGATTAAATCTGATGAGTAAAACAGTCTGAGGCATTCAGGGAATTAACTCATGATTCAATGGAGTTTAATACGGAGAATGAACTGAGGACGAGCCGTGCCAAGCTAGCAGGCAGGGGGGCGGATGTCTCCGGGGGCTCCGGTTCCTCTGTTGTAGAAGAAGGAGGTTTGGAGAGTTCAGGTAAATGAACCACCGCCGTCTGAAGACGACACGACGACCTGCATAGTCTCTACCCGCAAGGTTTACGTTTAGCTTTGGTGTGGTGATGTGGTAAACCTCAGCAGTGGGAGCACAGCCTCCCGTAATGGACATGATGGCATCTAAAGTCCCTTTTAAGAGATTCTCCATTTCATTTGGCATCTTCTCATCTTGGTTTTCCCTATCCACCTCAGTACCGAGCGACCTGGTGTTGCTCTCTGTCTCCTAAGCGCCAAAATCTACTCTCCGCCCTTGAAGTCTCTTCAAGTAGCTTTTAGGGCCCTCGTCCTTCAAGTCACCGCTCATAAAACGCTCTTGTTCCTTTCACTAGCTAGCAGGCGACACCTTCCTCTGGGTGTTGTTATTGAGGTTCTTTGCAGAGGGAAACCCTTGCAAGCACGGGGAGGACATGCAAACTGCACATACCCTGGAGATGGACCCACCTGAGCACCGAACAGCGCCCCCAAGAGGGAATCAAACCCAGGACCTTCCCTCTGCGAGGCGACAGGGCAAGGCACTCCGCCACCGTAATGTTGCTTGACACGCAGCAGTGCGCGTTCAGAGACGGAACATTCGGGATAGGCCAAGTGGAAAGGTGATGTGTTGGCAGACTGATTCCAGCGCTCATGCTGTAGAGGCTGTTGTGGAGTGTATAGCTCCTGTGGCCCTGGGATATGTAGGTTGCGAGTCTGAAGTACATTTTAATTAAATCAGCGGCCTCTATTCCGTAGTGATGACTAGCCTGCCAGTGTGTTTAGAATGCTCCACTCAGCCGGTGACTGTGTGAGTCATGTCCTCTCCCCCTAGGGCAGATTGTCCCCTTCACCAGCCGGATCATGATTGACAGGGCCATGCATTTTCTTATCGCCGCCGCCTGTGTTAGCCTGTCACTCCCTCGCCTCCTCGCCGCACCCGACTACACGCCACACTCCCATACTTTTTATGGAGTGGCCAGTCCTTCGCTGCGCTCAACCCTGCCCTGACCGGCGCAGAAGAAAAATGGCCCCGCGAGTCCTCTGTTCTAGCCTCCGAACCGCTTCGAGACGGAGGAGATGGAAGCGGATTGGGGGCTGTTGTCCGCTGGGCTCTGACGGCAGGCCGTGTTCTGTGTTCACGCTCCCAGCTCCTCGCACCGTCTCACGGTGGAACAGGAAGCTCATTGTCGTAACTGGCTCTCCTGAATACACGGTATTCCAGCGCACAGGTCCGCCGTGGTTGGGTGTCACCGCTAGCCCCAGGATCGTGTCACCGCTAGCCCCAGGACCGTGTCACCGCTAGCCCCAGGACCGTGTCACCGCTAGCCCCAGGACCGTGTCACCGCTAGCCCCAGGACCGTGGCACCTCGGGTGGGTGTTGTGTGGGTGTTGTGTTACCAGAACAAGCCCACGGGGATAAACAAGTGCCTGCTTGTTTAACTGTAGGGTTGTGTCGGAGATTGAGAGTATCAACCCCCCCCCTTCTCCCCCAGTCTGGTGGAACTGACCTCTGGAGTGTGTATTTGTATTTATCCAGCCCTCCCTTGTTCTCATGTCTGAGTTTGTGTTTGTGTCTCTTGTAAGGTTTTGTGTTTGTCTGTGTTGAGTCTGTGATGCAGACAGACATTAGCTACTGGAGGAAAAGAGAAACAGTTCAGTTTAGGTGTGTGTGTGTGTGTGCCCATGAGTGTGTGAGCGAGAGGGAGCGAGATAATTTGGTGGAATGTGACACAAAGGAAGGAGACATCCACAAGTCCAGTTGCTTAAAGGACAGACACACACACAGACACACACACAGACACACACACAGACACACACACACACAGACACAGACACACACACACACACACACACACACGCACACAGACACCAGCGGAGCTCTCTTTCTCTGCAGCACCCAGTATTTCTCTGCCTGCTAGTTTCCAGAGAATGAACTTAATCATGCATTGGGTTGGCCGACAGGCCATGTACACACACCCCAACAACCTGCATATCTTCATTATAGGAACACACTCAGGGACGAGCTGGGTTCACCACCTCCTCCTCTAATGGTGCTGTCAGAACCACACCTGCTCAGTCATCAACTCCTTTTACTCTTTCTCACACACACACACACACACACACCGTCTTCACACTTGTAGTTTTTCCACACACTGACTCTAACAATTTACACTCACTTTCCTAGACAAAAACACTCTCTACTCTCTCTCTCTCTTCCACACACACACACACACCTACACACCTACACACATGCGTCCCCCCGCTTCTCATTCTCTAGCTGGATGTAGCGACAGGGCCTAGCCAAGCGCAATTATGCAGCAGAGGAGGGCTGTCTGCGCACGAGAGAGAGAGAGAGAGAGTTGGACGGCTGCTTTGGAGTGGCCAGGCCTGAAGGAGAGCGTTTGTGGCAGTAATTTAGCACATGGGTGCTTCCACTGCGGGGGTTATTGTAGCCGTCACAGTCTGCTGCTCATCCTGCATACACACACACACACACACACACACACCCAGGACTGTGTTTTCTGTCTGAATGGACTGAACTGAAAATAGAGGGCAGCCACGTAGAGAGCAGACAGACCAGAGAGCAGAGGCTGCAGCCTCCCTCCTCACCTTAGCAACACACTGCTTTATCTAAACAATGGCCGCCGGTCAGCTTGACCCAAACCTCCCCTGGCGGAAGGTTCTAGATCACAGACTCAAACACAAACAAACCCCACGTGTTTCGGTCCTCTCGTCTAAACACGCCACAGCAGAGAGAGGAATAGGGCGAGGGGGGGGGGGGGGAGGCGAGCATGTGTTCGGCTCGTAAACCCAGAGGGACTGTCAGGGATGGACCACATCAGGGCTTGACCAGAATCTAAACAGACCACACGTGCCCTAACGGAACCCTCGGCAGACCACACTGGTGTCTGTTCTCCAGCCAGCACTGCCACGACACACACACACACACACACACACACACACACACACACAGCTGCTCACCAGGCCCGTGGTGACGGCTTCCCTTCAGACATGTTTAACTCTTTGACATCACTGGTGTTTGAGATTTCACCCAAAACCTCAACAAGACGATGGTTTGGTGTCACCCTACTGGAGACCAGAGTCCTCTTGGTCTAAAGGGGGAGGCCATGGCTTCCATCCCTGTCTGGGCCCGATTCCTTGTGCTAGTCCCTGCTGCCCTAGTGAGCATGTCTCTCCACCCTGACAGGCGTACAGACAGACGGACTACCGGCCAGAACAAAAACGACCTTGACAGTGTTTCAGAGGGAAACGAGGAGGAGAGCTCGACGGCTTAGCCTTTTCAAAGGCTGTCCTTCACCAGAGGGGACTGGAGGAGCGGGGGGCGGAGCCTGAGAGAGGCCAGAGAGCACCCAGAGGAACACATGAAACGCAGCGTGGCGGCCGTCCTCATAGCGATTGGTTCTGCCGCGTCAGCGCCTATTGTCCCGTTCCCGTTTCTCCGGGTGGGTGAAAGATCGAGACGGGAGCTCCGAAAGACTCGAGTCTGGCCTGGTCTCGGTCTCCTCTATCCCCTCTGTGTGCTTTTGTGTGGAGGAAAGGCTCCTGCCTGGTGCCTGCCAAGTAAAGGATTGACGACAGGGAAGGGAGAAAGGGAGATTGAGTGAGTGTTTACCCCCCCCCCCCCTCCCACGCGTTCCACCCCCGCTCCTCTCAAACCTTTTTCTCGCCTTCGGCGCTGTTCGCCTGCTCGCCCGCCATTCCAAACCTGTCACTCCCTTTGGTGGGGGGAAAAACATCCGTCTTTCTCCTCAGGGATCAAAGCTCTGAGCGCGGCTGAGCTGCAGTCACTTTGTGGGGCTTTAGTGAAACGACAGTGACCGCCTCGACTCGGAGAGCCTTGTGTGGCCGAGGATCACCCACTCCTCCAAGCCCGAGGTCCCCCCAAGTTCTTTTTATGTCCCCTTGTTGGTTTGTTCAAACGGAATCAGTGGGGTTGAGTAATGACTAGCGGACACACCTTGGTGGCTTCGAGCGGGAGCCTCTGGCGTGCACGTGCACACAAGCGGGAAAATCGAAGCTTCTGCCTCGTCACTGACGAGACCCGCGAGGCTCCCAGCTTCAAGGCCCAGGCCTTGACCCCCGCCAGGCAACCGCCGAGGGGGGAAACCCAGTGTTCTCCTGGAGGAACCAGAGGAGGGGGGGGGGGGGACTACAAAGGGAACAGGGGAGGGGTGATATCACGAAGGGTGTGATGCATAGTCTGGGCTGGCGGCTTCCAGGCCTCAGGGTGAGGGGAGATGGAGGGATGGAGGAAGCGATGTCTTCCAGCTTTCGCCGCTCTCTGATGTCTTTTTAAAAGGAAGGCATTCATCACAGGAAGGTGTGGTATTTCTGAGGTTGGGGAGAGAGGGGAAGCGTGGTTACGGTAAAGCGCGCACACACACACACACAGACCCCCCCCCCCCCCCCCCCCACCGTTTCAACTTTACAAATCACCTGCTGGCTTATTCTCAAAACATATCAGCCTCTCATGGATTTGGAGTACTTAAAGCATCCATTTGGAAATCTATTTGTCAGATGATAACGGGAATCCCGGTATTGATTGTGTCAAAGTAACAATGGAATAGTGAGCGAGCTGGAATGAGTTGGCTCTCATGATCCTTTGTGTGGGAGATAAAGGATTCGCAATGTGTTTTAGCTGCATTTATTCTGTAAGGTTTGTGTGTGTGTGTGTGTTTCTTTAGGCCTGCTGCTTGGTTTCAGACTGTCCTTTTTGCTGAGTATCATTTTTTTAAAATTTAAACCGTTTAACTTCCATAGATCCTCAAGCCTGTGAAAAATCACACTCTGTGTTTTTAATCTTATTTTTCTCTTCCGCTTCGTGGCATCCAGAAATAGACCCCGGCGAGCAGACCCGCTGTTAGCTAACCGCGTGACTCAGCCGGGGAGAGAGGGAGGGAGGGAAAAAGAGAAAGAGAGATTGGCAACAGATATGTCAACCCTCCATGACATTGTCCATATCTTTCTCTCGGTTCTGTCCATCACGTTAACACATTCATCCCCACTTACTGGTCAGATGACAACTCCAGCAGTAGGAGTAGAACCAGCAACTGTGTGGCGAGCCAGTCGTCATCCAGGAGAGCTGTAAAACACTCGTTGGCTGTTGTTCTGAGAGAGACCGCTGTGCGACGGTAGCCTGTACAGCCCCAGACATGCAGCCCCAGAGCAGGTGCACGCCGCTGGAGTCTCCGTTTCTGGAACATTCTCTAGAGAAATCTGGCGCAACCGCTCCCTGTCAGCCCCCCCCTCCCCTTTCTGATCCCTCCTCTTATCATTAACATCTCTTCCTCTCTCCTTATCTCCCCCCCCCGTTCTCCTCTCAGCGTTATCCTTCCATCCAGCGCTGGTGTTTCTCTCTCTCCCCTGCTCTGCTGTGATCAGATGGCGTGTGGGCTGCACACAGGGATATTCCCTGACGCCCGTTCCCCTCATCCAGATCTCTCTCCCCGCTACACGCACTCAGACTGCCACTTCCTTTAAGGCAGGCAGAGATCAAACGAGCGCCTGCAAGCGGAACACACGCACGTATGTGCTCTCACACAGGCAGAGAGAGACACACACACACACACTCTCTGTGAGGATCGAAGGAAGTGGGGTGATATCTAACTGTGTATAGATACCCTGTCTCAGTTTGGTTTGATAACAACGGATAACAACCATGCTGTGTGTGTGTGTGTGTGTACATGTGTGAATGTGACACAGTGATGTCTTGGTAGATGAAACCCATCAGTCAGAGCATGGAGTTTGGCCAGCGTTCTGCTTGGAACTGATAATGTGCATTAATGCCAGACGTGTCGCTGCGATTCTGGACGCCCGTGTCTCAGCTCCCAGATCCACTTCATGCTAAATGGAGCGGTCTATCTCCTGGGGGCTGCAGCTGGATTGATATCGCTTTCAGTAACGGCATCGGCAAAGACTTCCTCCTGACAGAAGAGTTCAACCCAGTCTCTGAGAACCACTCGGAGTGTTTAGAGTGTAGGTGGAGAGAAATGGAGGGATGTGAAGGTTGAGGAGAAGAGGAACCGTGTGTCAGTGGGAGAGGGAGGGAGGGAGGGAGGGAGGAGAGCGAAAGAGAGGGCTTCATT
The DNA here is from genome assembly GCF_038355195.1 of Osmerus mordax. Lineage (NCBI taxonomy): Eukaryota > Metazoa > Chordata > Actinopteri > Osmeriformes > Osmeridae > Osmerus > Osmerus mordax. The sequence continues at coordinate 8,895,658 of NC_090067.1, forward strand.
GTTGATGGTCTGAGTGATTCCGACTGCTCCTAGCCATTCCTCCACTCCCAGACCAGAACAGCGTGGCGGCTCTGTTCATGTCTGCATGTGGTCTGTTTGTGTCTCTCGTCCTTTAGAGGACTCACTGGAGGGAAAGGGCCTGACTGGTGGATGACTGTCGTGCGTGCGTGCTTGCGTGTGTGTGTGCGTGTGTGTGCGTGCGTCTCTTTCTGTGCGTGCGTGTTTGCAAATATCTATCTGCATTCTAGTGATGCGGCTTCTTGTGTGTCTGTGACAGTGTGTGCGTGCGTGTCACATGTCGGGGTGTTTCTTCCCATCCTGACACTGTCACCAGCCCTCCAGCACCAGTGGAGTTACTGGCTCTGAAATAGTCTGGGAGGGTCCCCCTCTCCAGCCCGCACATGATCCGTCCACAGAGACCCTGAATGTGAATCTGCATAGGCATCTGAAGACATATCCATGTCCTGGCCTTGCCTATATGGGTGTGTGTGTGAAAAGGAGATGTGTGTGTGTGTGTTGCAACCTGGGACGACGGAAGTGTTGTTTTTTTAATCATGCTTTTCTACAAAATACTTGCACTTCTCATACTACACCCAGAGAATCATTTCACAAACGACAAAACAGAATAGAGTCCATTAAAAGACTGCAACAAAGCCCTACTCTACTCCAGTCGTGACTCATTCTGACCTTTGGGAAGGATTGCCTTCCTTATCTGACTCAGTGTCCATGACTCCTTTCCATTTCACTGTTCCACCCTTCCTTTCAAACCTCTTAATCAAGAAATTCATCTTTCTGTCTGGTTGGTTCCGTCCCTGTGGCATGGAGTCACGGTGAAGCACAGTCGCCTCTACCCGTGTGTGTGTGTGTCCTGAGGCAGCGCTCTCTGTTTAGGAAGAAGAGAGTGGCTGTTATTGGTTGAGGCTTTGGGACCACACAGCCCTTACAGCCATTGGTTGTCCTCGGTCGTCTGGTTTTATATCGCGAATAAGGAAAGCGGAGCCTGGCAAAGCCTGGTTACTGTCCACATGACATCATCGTGTGAGCATGCTCACGTGCTGTAAACACTTCCTCTCTCTCTATCTTTCTCTCTCTGTCTTCCTCCTTTTTTTCTCCCTCCCTCCCCCTTCTTCCTCTTTTTCTCTCTGTCTCTCTCTCTCTGCCTGTCTGTCTCTCTGTCTCTTTCTCCGTGTTAGTAGGTTTGGGGGCCCGTCGCTCTCTCTCTCTCTGCCTGTCTGTCTGTGTCTGGGATCCTGTTAACGTCCTGCGGTGACTCTGTTTTCATGACATAAGCACAGCGGCGACTGGGATCTATAATTTTCTCTTTATTTTCCCCAAGTTCCCTTTTCTGCTTCCATAGACAGAAGTCCTGGGCGATGACGGAACAGCCGCTGCTGCTCTGATCTTCCTGGACGTGGATGTGGACGGTGTCATTTCTTTGGGGTTGCCGGGTGCAGCCACGCTGTTATTCCCATCACTAAGCCAGGCTAGACCGGGCTAGACCGGGCTAGACCGGGCTCCAACGCCACAGGAAGCGGTCTGTCTGTCGCGAGACACATGATCTGAATCACCAGCGTCTCGTCTCTCCCAAGCACTTCCCCTCCCCAAACTCTCCCATCGCCGCGGAGATGGCAACAGGAGGCCCGTCCGGATGTTGGACGCCCTGCCTTCGTCTCCCGTTTCCTTCTCATCCCCCTCTCTCCTCCTCCTTTGCCAGTCTATCTGCCTCGCTTGCTCACTCTTGCTGGACTTTTTAAATTGTAATCCCCATTCTCTCCCACATTGCCTTCTCTCTATCTCTCGCTCGCTCTCATTCTCTTGCTCTACCTTCCCCCTCTTTGTCTCAGTCTCTCTCTCTCTGTCTCTCTCTCTCTCTCTCTCTCTGTTAGCAGGCTTGGGGGCCCGTGTATAGGAGGCCCTTTCAGAGCGATTACGTCGGTTGCGCTCCAGAGTTTTTCAGAGTCATGCCGCTTGCCTCAGCCTTCACGCTGATTTGTCATTCCGATTTACGAGTTTACGTTTATTTTTAAACGGTTCCCCGTAGAACGTCCCCTCCAAAGCTCCAGTAACCTGGCGTAAAAGCGGACAATGAGGTAATGGCAGGGCACCTTACCTCACGAGTCCATCACATGGCCTATGGACACACTTACACGCACAAATCAAAGATGAAAATACTAAAAGCCACAACAGCTGGATGGAGCTTTACTCGCCACCCTGCTATGTGCGTGTGTGCCCTAAAGCTGAAACAGGCATGTCAGTGTATTGACATGTTTAGACAGCACTTAGCATGTTTATTTATCCGTAGCCAGAGTAGGAGTATTTGAACGGGAGTAAGTGAGCGTGAGTGCAGTGTGTGTGTGTGTGTGTGTGCGTGTGTGTGTTTACATCATGCGTGAGAGAGGGTCTGTGTGACTGTCCTTGGACCCTGTCTACATGAGTGGAGACGCCCTTGAGCCCCTTCCCATGCTTGTGTGTGTGTGTGTGTTTGCGTGTGTGTGTGTGTGTTTGCGTGTGTGTGTGTGTTTGCGTGTGGCTCTCGGGGAAGGAGGGCCCGAAGATCAGAGGCAGCAGGTGGCCACCACCCAGATTAGCTGAGGTGCGGCCCCTGCATGCTGAGGCCAGGGGTCAGAGGTCGGGGGGGTCAGGGACAGGCTGGCGGGGTGCCAGAGACATTCCGGCGTTCCTCAACAGGCTAAATTTGAGCCAAGATGGCCGCCGCTCTAGATCAATGGACCCCAGTGTTATTTTTACAATTTGACCGAGGGGAGGGTACACTCGGACCTCGGGCATACTGGCACCAGTCAGGGGAAACCATCACGTCATTATTTAGTTTTTAACTGGAAAGGCTGAGTTTAGACTCCGCCCTGCTGGATACCTTCTGTTTGTTAGTTTTAGATGATGGAAGCTCAGTCCGTTATGGAAAAGTGACGGTATAGCCTTTGCCAGAGACGTAAAAGCAAACTCTGTCCGAGTCTATATCAGTCTTCTAAAGTTTTCTCTGTCAGTAGCACAACACTTAAAAGATTTAGCTCATATTGCAGCTGTAGCTTGTTATGTTGCCGGTGGTTACGTACGCGGTGGAAAGCTCCTGAAGTGTTCAGGGGGAGGGGGTTCGAGGGGGAGCTGAGGTATGCAATTGAGGTCTTTCGTGTGTGTGTGTGTGTGTGTGTGTGTGTGTGGAACAGTGAATTCATGATGTATAGAGCCTGATGAGGTTTACCTGTTAATCAGCAGTACATTAGAACAACAGAATAGAACCTGAACAGGTCTAGCCAGGTCCTAGAACACTGTTAGATGGAATAGCCAGGTTCTACAATCCACATCCAGGATCTGGTTCCAGGTCTCCTTGCTCTCAGGTCTCACCCACAGTCTAAGATAGAGACCATGCGCTGACCCAGAACTAAGCCTGCCAGGAGAATGTTGTCCAGCCCTGAGAGAGGAAGATAAGGGCAGGACATGCTGTTCCTGGGAGGAAGAGGAGGAGGAGGAGGAGGAGGAGAGAAGAATCTGGTGTTTTTGAGTCGGTACAATCTATGTTGTTTCAGTTGATCTGCCCTAATCTGTTTTCATTCAGTGTTTATTCATTAGAATAACAACATCCGTGTTCAGCCCGGGTGTGTAAGAGTCTGCGTGCGCGCAGTTCCTGTGGCGACGAGTGTCTGTGAGTGTGTGCTACAGGGCTTAGACGACTGCGAGCGTGGCGTTTTTGGAGGCTAGGGAAATGGAGTAAACAGGGACATGCGCCCATGCATGAGGAACAGCTTTTTCCACAGTGATGAGACATAAGCAACCCGAGATGGAGAGAAAAACGTTGAGGGAAAAAGAGAGCGATAGAGAGAAGGAGACGGGTATTAAGGGAAAGAGGTGAGATGTGAGGAAGCGAAAAGGTCGCCTTGTTGATGTTGGATGTGGACGGCTGAGGCCAGAAGGACTATTATTGATCACTTCAACGCACACAAACACGCACGCATGCACGCACACAAACATGAAATGAAGATGGATGAAGGAAGCCAGGGAGAGAAGAGCTGGTGGAAAGGGAATGGTGTTTGTGTACATACAACGACCTCAGCCTACATCCTCCATACAAGACAGACCTGTATCGCGTAACCCTCATCTCCTCTGCCTCCTCTCTGCCATGAGGGAGAAATCTAGCGTGTGCTGCTGTATTGTGTTGAGATGGGAATATCGGCCGATATTTACAGCAAGCCACTTGGAGCTCTCACACTCACAGGCTACACCTGTGTGTGTGTGTGTGTTAGTGTGTGTAAGTCTAATCTTTACTAGATATTAGAGACTGGCAGGCCAGATGTTTATAAACTGGGAGTACCAATGCACTGCTCTCATTTACGTTGACAGTGTTTTTCCATAGGAGCTCTCCACCCTTCCCCACCACCAATCCTCCCTTCCTCCCCTCTCCTCTCTTCTCTGTTGGGGAGGCTGTTATTATTCATGTTGGGGAGGCTGTTATTATTCATGTTGGGAGTGTCTGGGGAGGGAGGGGGATGCTCTGACAGACACCCACAGAGAAAGATGCTTCATTAATATTGCCCCAGAAGCCCCTGAGGATATAAGGATAAGCACACACACCCACACACACACACCTACACACACATCACATGTGCACATCTAGGGACATCTAGAAAAGGATGTGAATCAAAACCACAGATCATCTTTTGGTGCAAACATCGTCACTGCCATGCAAGACATGCTCGTGCGTACAGGCAATCTGCTGTCGATACACTGAGCTGTGAAGCTCTCTTCCATAAGCGCCTGCAGATCCTGGTTTCTTTATCCAGCCTCCTCGCCCGTATCCACGCAACTTTCAACATCTCACCCAGATGCTGGATCTGCCCTGGGAACACACCAAATCATCTGTCCCCTCTCTTTACCACTCTTTCTCTCTATCAAACTGACATATAGGCAGTCGTGGAGGTATACTCGTGTGTGAGATACAGACTGAAAAAGTGCACTTTTGAGTGCAAACATTCAGAGTTGCTTTTGGACGAGCCTTGATATTTAGGATTGTGCATCCCCTCTGGAAACTGTTGGTTCCCACGACGATGTGTGTTTGTCCGAGGTCGTTTGATGTTTTTCCAGCCCTCCTCCTGGAACCGTCTAATCAGGCCCACAGGATGCCAGCGGCGCGCACACACAGCCAGGCCCAACGGAAGCGTCTGATTGGCTAGCGATAGGAAGCACCGGTGTGACTTCCTGTCTGGGGCTTGTGCTGTGCCCACAGGGAGTCCAAACCCTCAGTGACGGTCCAAGTCGGTGCCTGGCGCGATAAGGATCACATTCCCCTTCACCAGGGAGAGAGCCAGGCTATAACAAGCAGCTAAATAGATGTAAAGTACACAATAATTAAGTGTCAAGCTTGATCGCGCGTTCAAAAGAACCAAGCTAGTGTGCAATTTTAAACGGATTCGCATGCAGGCTCAATTCCGTCACAGACACTGACAATGTTCTTGTCCAACCCTTTTTCTGTCACCCTGGATAGAGTTTCTACAGAGGCGTTGTTTTGGATTTAGACGCCAGGAATTTTCCCCAGGTTTTCTCTTGTGCGGTGGTGGTGTTTTAATTCCCAGAGGGTCTTGAGACGGCCAGACAACAGGCGCCACCATGCTCCTGTCTCCCCACCCCTTCAACCTGTCTGTCAAAGACCACCTCTACTGGCTCTGACCCCCCCCCCCCCCAGACCCCCCTTTAACTGAACCACGACCACACACGGCAACACACAAAGCCGGGCACCTTATGTGCCACCACAGAGTGCTTGGACTGAAAGCTTTCAGCGAGCAGTTACAGTGAAAGCCATGTTTCTCGTGGCATTGTGGTGGTAAGTTTTTTTTTTTTTTTCATCTGCATCGAGCGTCCCAGAATAGCTCTCAGAGCGCCGGTGGAAGGAAACAACTACAACTTCCTCTCGCCTTCTGCCCACGCCTCCACAGCGGGCGGAGCGAGAAGGTAAGGTGCCGGGTTATCCATGTGGTTTGCTTTGTCTTGCCCTCCAAAACCCATAGACAGACCGTGACATCCACTAGCACAGAAAGCAAATGATGAGGCTCAAGTCTCACTCGAGGGGCTTCTGTCAAAAGGTCAGTTAGATGCACCTCAGTATGAATACAGCCCACCCACACAAGGGAATTGATAGCCTGTCGGAGCTACTGCCAACTTAAAGTGGTGGTTATTATTGATCAACAGTAAGCTGGAACCTGTTGAGGGTGGATGCAGTGCTGACTAACAATACAGTGGAGCCTGAGACCAACAATGCGCGTACACGCTGACCTCCTGGCTATGGGGGGGGATCTTGGCTGTGAATGTGTAGTCCTCTTTTGGCAATTACTCTTTTCGTCACTTGGAAGGGAGATGCAGTTATCAGGTAACAGCTGGTGGATTTCGGCGCGTTGAGCACTTTGTGCCGGCTTTCTCCACAGAGCTGTGTGCCGGCTTTCTCCACAGAGCTGTGTGCCGGCTTTCTCCACAGAGCTGTGTGCCGGCTTTCTCCACACAGCTGTGTGTCGGCTTTCTCCACAGAGCTGTGGGTTTTCTTAGAACCCATACAGTCATACAGTTAGGTGCCGCTCCGGCAACCCTTCTAGACTTCACTCTGCAGTTTGACACCTGTGTTGCAGTGATGTTGAGGAAGGAAGCAACTTAATGCACACACTACACACACACACTACACACACACAGCACGCCACACTATTGAGTCTGAGAGACAGAATGTCGGGTTGGTCTGGGGTGCTGCTGTAGGCATGGAGACCGGCGTAGGGTTCCGAGGGTGGATCTCACTCCTCCAATTCATTTCAAATGTCAAAATGCCTGAGGGGAGAGGAGGAGGAGGAGGAGGAGGAGAGAGGGAGAGGAGGAGGGAGAGAGAGAATTTCTCGTCTTGTCTGCTCGAGCCTGACTCCTCGGTTTAGCATGTCTGGGCCAGATACTGGATTGCATGTCTGTCTGTCTGGTCTTAATCTTGGCCGACCTTTCTCCACCCCCACCACATACACACACCACACACAACTCCCTACTAGCCTGTGAAAGGACTGGTTGGAGGATCGGTGCCCTATAGCTTGTCAGGCTTCCGAACCAGACATTTTTCTGTCCATTACCTCATATTAGTATGGCGCGCCCCATTTGAGACTCATGAATGCTCATGAATGTTCTACCCGCACACAGCACCTGGTTCAGTGGCATTATAAAAAGCCTTAAAGGAGAAAGGGAGGAGGGTATGTGTGGGTGGCGGGAGGAGGAGGGGGGGAGGAGGGCAGAGGCAGCGGTTGTCTTCAGTTCATCGTTCACTGCCTGGCACAGCTGCTGCTCCTAGTGGCGCAGAGATTTATGGGTAGCCTTACCCGGAAAAGCACTCCAGCTCACAGCAACTCCATCACTCTGGAAATATTCTGTGCTCGGCACTTTTTCCGTTGTGTGTGGGTGTGTGTGTGCGCACACGTGCGTTTGGGTTTGCATAGCGGAATGTAAGGAGAGGCTAGTGTGACCGCAAATACTCTTCTAACTCTCCAATCTTGGATGGTCAGTTGAGACAGGGCCCAAACCCAAGCCAGGCAGCAAGACAGGCAGCCAGCCAGCCAGGCAGCCAGCAAGACAGCTAGTCAGTCAGTTGCTCCTGTCTTATTCTGTTTTCCTGTTCTACTAAGACAGAGTGCGTGCACAAACAGAAGCACACACACATGTACGCACCACACACACAGTTTTGCAAGCGCCAGTGCAAGCCACAGTACAGTTGCTTTGTGCTTAAGACATGCAGTGTGATCAGGGTTGTTGCCCAAATCTAAAGCCCTCTAGGCCTTGGAGTGCTCTCTCTCTTCCTGTGTCTGCCGCAGGAAATTCTGCTCTGCCTGCCTGCCTCAGGCTGGTTTTGTCAGCTTCTTAGACCAGCGATGCTTGGTCACATCAGTCTTACACCTCTATGTGGGTGAGCTGTGTCTGCCACTGGGCAGAGGCACAGGGAAATAAAATGAATCAGAAGGTGTGCGTGCGCATGTGGAACACCCATCGACACATTGTCAAGGGAGATCTGTGTGTCGGGGAGGGGGGAGGGGAGGGGAGGGGAGGGGAGGAGGAGAAGGAGACAGATGCCGTCTCCAGCCTGGACACGTCTCTGTTCATTTATTACACTGTTTCCTCCACCGTCCCCTGCTCTGCTAGCTGTCTGTTCTGTGTTCTGACTGCTCCCCCCGCGACTGACCTTTGGCGAGGGGGGTGGGAGGGGCGGTCTGATGCGCGCCTCCTGGGAGGTGTGGAGGAGCGCCGCACGGGAAACGGAGGAAGAAAAACACCTGCCGGGGTCCAGACAGGGGTCACCTCTGTCAGGACTGGCTGTCACGACAACGAGCCCCGCCTGCTGATTGGCCGTCCTAATTGGGGTGTTTCCCAGCGTCCTTTGGGAGGTTTCTGCGGCTCGAACCGTGGAGCAGGGAGGGGGAGGAGGGACAAGTGCTGAGCCAAACAACCGGCAGGGTACAACTGAGAACAAGGCCGAGGAGGGAGTCCTGTACAGGATATCGGGTTATTGCTCACATATTCAGTGTGTTGTTAGGGAGAAGGATTCGACCTATGAGGAGCGTAGGGGATTTGTGAGGAACTAACCCGAGTTCAACCTAACCGTTTCTCTTTCTGTTTCTCTTCCCCAACGCTCACCGTCCCCGATTCACTCAACTCAGGTAAGAGAACTCTCTCCTTTCATTGTCGGTGTAGGTTTGTGTGTGTATGTTTTCGAGATTCTCTGTAGCCTGTGTCTGTCTGTCTGTTATCTGTGCGTGTGCCTGTCTGTCTGCCTGCCTGTGTGTCTATCTGATGCTGTAATGTGACAGGCTATGAGGGGACTTATCAGCTGACCTCACGGTGTGTGACAGTGTCTGGTGTCTGATCTCGCAGGAGGGGTGGGGGGGCGGCTGTGGGTGTGTGGTGGTTGGGAGGGAGGGGGGGGAGGCGTGAGAACCGTCCGTCTGCGGGGCGCAGAGCATGCCCAGACTGTCAATGTCGCCCCAGCGCACATGTAAACAAGAGGGCCTGGCAGGGCGGCTGTCACATGCCCCCTCCGTCATGCCTATCAAGGCGCCCTTTCAGATGCCCAAATAAAAAGACACTTTCACACACCCCCCCCCCCTCCCAAACACACACATAGAGGGATAAACTCTTCAGATGAAGGAAGAGATACAAGAGGAGAAGGAATCTTCATCTGAGCTAGGTAAGAGTCAGGCCGAATCACTGCTTGCGTGTGAGCGAGCGTGTTGTGGGTCCTTTCGGTTGACAGTTGACTAGCCGGGGAGAGTTTCCAGGGTCGTTTCAAACTCAAGGAAATAAATAATTCAGGCAGTATTCAAGAATTCCATTGTTTTTGCTCCTTCAGGCTGGTTTAAATGGATTGCTTTTGAAAGCTTCGGAGATCTATTGTAGTGCTGAGATTTCCTGAGAAATTCCAGACCAACTCTGGCAGCTTTAGAAACAAGGAACTGTCTGTGTGAGCAAACTGTGTAGGCAGACTTATTACTAGTTAACTATCTGCTGCAAGGGAAAACGAGAGCAACCATATTAACACACCTGTACCTGAGTAATAAGGAAATGATAGTACTTATTGGGTTCTTCACATGCATGCGTCACCAATTCCACTTGTTGAAAGGAAGTCAGGCAGGTTTAATGGGAGCATCTTCAGCTCTTTATGGGGATGCTTTCTACATGCCAGTGGCTTTGGCATACAGCCGCATGTACATACCGTCGGAATTTACGGTTGGTCACACCTCAAAGTGCCTCTTTCTCCCGCCTGCCCTACCCCCATTTCCTCTCTCTCTCTCTCTCTCTCTCTCTCTCTCTCTCTCTCTCTCTCTCTCTCTCCTCTCTCTCTCTCTCTCTCTCTCTCTCTCTCTCTCTCTCTCTGTGACTCTCTCTCTCTGTGACTCTCTCTCTCTCTCTCTCTCTCTCTCTCTCTCTCTCTCTCGTATGCACTTGTTTTGTTTATAGTTCCGGTCCCCTGGTGTTGGTGCATGCTCTCTGTGGACAGTTAGTGTGTTTACAGACAAACAAAGCTTTCAAGGCTCCCCAGCTCACTCTCCTTCCACTCCTCTGGCGCCAGCCTCCTGTGGACTGTGTCCCTGACCGGAGCAGGTCGGCCAGACCCCGACATGGGGTGGAGGGAGGGGAGGGGGCACGGCCACTTTGTTGTCAAAGCAAATCTTTGACTGTCCTTAACGTTTCTTAAACACAAAACACTCCCATTTTTCCATATCTTCCTCTCTCTCTCTCCCACTGGATGTGTGAGACGTGCACACAACACGGACACACGCACACACACACACACACGCTCTCCTCCCGTCCCTGGTAATCGTTTGAGTGATGAAAACGGGGGAGGGAGGGTCAGGGAAGTTGAGGTGCAAAGGCTGATCGATTGCACCGCCCCCACGGAGATTGGCCAGCGCAGACCCCCCCCCCCCCCCCGGCCCAGGTATGACTGGCAGTGTGGAGCTCTGGCACACCCTCCTCTCCAGCCAGGCCTCCTCTTCCTCGAGCCAAAACGTCTACAGCAAAGAACTCTCCCAGGCTGCATGCTGTAATGCTTTGATTACTTAAAAAAGGGGAGGAAGGGCTTTTTATTGTGTCCAACTCTTTAATCACATTAAGTGGTGGGAGGGAATCATGGCTTCATCTGGAAGCCGTGCACAAAGCATTTATAGGAGCGCCACCCCCTCCCATACAGGCACACGCACGCGCGCCCACTCACTCACACACACACACACATACAAGAAAGCTTGTGCACACACATATTGTCTTGCTCATTTCTGTGCAGGTTTTTTCCTCTTTTACACAATCTCACACACTCACATTCTGTCTTTCTCGCATGCACACAAACACACACACACAAGAAAGCTTGTCAACAGACACGTCCCCTTGCTCATTTCTGTGCATGCGTGTTCCTTTTTCACACAATCTCACACACTCGCACTCTCTGCCTCGCATGCACACAAACACACACACGCACACACTGACACACTCAAGAAAGCTTGTGCATCTCACACACTCGCACTCTCTGTCTCACACACACTCACACTCACAACCACACACACCACTTCCCACCTGATTGCTTCCCCATTTTTCTCTGGGGAGATTTATGGTCAGGGAGATGTTGGAGACAGGCTATTACCATGAGCTCTTTGAACTCATCACTCAGCCAAAGTGGCGAAGGTGGCGTGGCTGCGTCTCAGTCCCTGCTAACAGCAGCGCGCTCCCGCACCTCCTGCGGCTTAACCCCTCGCCCCTCCACGCCACCACACGGGTGGTCTTCTCTTCGCCGTGCGTTAGAGCAGCCTGGTGATCAGAGGCAGAGACGCCCACTTTACATCAGCAGTGACCGGCGACTGTTATGCCCATCATGGCCTTGAATGGTTTTCTTTTTGTGTGTGTGTGGGGGGGGGAGGGTGTTTATACTATTGAGATTGTGGAGAGTTTTTCTCTATCTGTCTTCTGGTAATCTTCAGTTTATGAAAAACACAGACAATTCACTTTTTTTTTTTATTACATTTGCGGTGTGAAACTGAATGTTTGTAAAGTCACTATTGGTATAAAGCCTCAGGACTATTACCCAACCCCTGTCTCTGTAATAAGGAGTATCTTGTTTGCTGCTGTGGGTTTTCTGCGGAGGAAACCGATCTGGTCTTTCTCGCCGCGGTCCTTCAAGTCAGCACTTCCTGGTGGTTTCACAGAGGAAGAGAGAGAGAGCTTGTCAGGTCCGCTAAGTTGTGCCCTGCGTGAGCCCCCTCCATCCCCATGCTCCGCTAGGCCACACTGGTGCGGTGTTGGCCCAATAAATGTAATTGGAAGTGACTGAGCAGGGTTTGAAATGTGAGGAGATAAGACGAGCTTCACCGTCACTGGCTTTGTTGACTGGCGGAAGTCATGCGGAGGAGTGGGTGGTCTCACCCACACTAGCAAATGAGTTGAGCTTTACTTGGGGTAAATATGGTGCTTCTGGAACAGCAGAGCATAGACTTTGGGGAAATGTAGCAAGCTGCCTTACACCGAGATGTACCGAGTGAGGAATCTGCACTGATTGGGGAGTGTTCTCCACAAGTGTTGTTGCCCTTTTTTTTTTTTTTTTTTTTTGCTGCAACGCTTCGTATCGATCGAGGTCCACACACAGCTGACTGTATTCGACAGCGCTCGGCGTCCATGACGCCTAACACCGGCGACTCGCCTGACTTTCACACTTATCTCCAGGCGCCAGAGAGAGAGAGAGCAGGCGAGAGAGAGAGAATTCTCCAATCATCCTCCTCTAAGCCTCCCTCTGCCAGGTTTTGTGCAGCCATTGGCGCAGTGTTGAGCCTGCAGCTCCAGTCATGTATGTTCCTTGGGTACATATCAACGTCCTCCAGGGGCCTCTCTCTCTCTCCTCAACTGCTCAGCTCGCCGAGTGATGGAGAGCTCTACTGATAGAGGTGTGTGCCCCCTAGATAAGTAACCGCTCTTGAATACGGCTCTCGTAAATACAACCCTCCAATGGGTGTTGCTTGCGAGAGACCTGGGCCAATTCGAACTGCGTTGACTTGCCAAGTCAACGCAGGGGGAGTCAGGTGGCTGAGCGGTGAGGGAATCGGGCTAGTAATCCGAAGGTGGCCAGTTCGATTCCCGGTCATGCTAACTGACGTTGTGTCCTTGGGCAAGGCACTTCACCCTACTTGCCTCGGGGGTATGTCCCTGTACTTACTGTAAGTCGCTCTGGATAAGAGCGTCTGCTAAATGACTAAATGAAAATGTAAGTCCCAGGCTGAGGCACACAGGAGGTGGAGCAGCGAGGCTTTAAGGTGTCACGAGCACCACACAGGTAGGCTGCTCAACACCCACATCACGGCCCAGGAGAGGAGATTAGACGTACCGACCACAGAGCACTTCATTAATACTCAGCTCACAGTCAGAAGATGTTTTTCTCCTCAATAATCATTGCACGGCTCTTTGCTGCTCCGGCTTTCAAGCCATCAAATCACGTCTTGAATCGCTGTCACTCTTTGAGAGGGGGGGGGGGGGGGAATTCGAACCACCACTGAAGTGCCTAAAGAATGTTTTGGACAGACGTGGGATTAATCTGCTGCCCCCCGCCCCTCCCCCCCGCCCTCTTACACCGCCAGCACTCCTGTGGTGAGGGAAGACCGGAATGCCTGTGTGTGGTGTGTGTGAATGCATGTTGATCTGAATCTGTGCTGGGTGTCTATGCGACAAGCTTGTTTGTTACCTCAATACATACACACACACACATAACTTTCCGGTTTCCTGGCTGTCAAGGGAATCCCCCCTCAAACTGACAATGTCTGGAGGCCTGCCAGTGGAGGGTGGGGGGGAGGACTCATTAATGAGTCTGTCAGAGTAAGACTGGCCTGGTGGATATCTGAGGGGAGGGGGGCAGGAGGGGGGAAGGACAACCAATTCCTTCATCTCTCTCAAGCTGTTTCATGAGCTGTCCATCGTGTGCGTGTGTGTGTGTGTGTGCATGTGTGTGGGGTTGGGGAGAGTTGTGAGATGTAGAAGTAGAGAGATGTGACTGAATGGTGAAGTCCAGCAGTTTCAGAATGAACCCATTTTTAAAGCACAGGTTCTATTTTGAGTCCAAATTATTGAAGGTCGTCGTGACAGAAGTGAGGAGAACAATGGCTCCATTAGTTGGAGTGTCTGATCACTGAAGAAAACACCATTTTGTTTCAAACACAGCTGCTGAGTGTAACATTACACTCACTACACTTTAAGGACTCTAAAAATGTCCTTTAAAGACGAGCTGACACTGTTTACTTTTTTTGGAGAACCTTTTATCCTATATTGGCTCATAAATAGTCATTGTTACGAAGGAGGCTTTTGTTATTGTCAAAACACTTGAGTTCATGAATCAGACAGAGCTTACTAGGATGTTGAAAGTTTGTCTGGAAAATCTGACTGGGCTCATTGTTCAGAGTCCAGACCACAGGGTTGGGTTTTAACCTTGCCCATTGAGTGAGAGAACACACACACACACACATACAGCATACACTCACCTGGTATGAACCTTCACCTTTGCCCAGAGCCCACTTGCTCAAACAACCTGAAACAACACAAGTGCTGCTCGCATCAGCACACATTGTCCTCTCATACTGAATGCCCCCCATCACACTAAACAACCACTCCAGCTAGGTACTGGACGACTGGCTTTAAAGCTGTTGAAGCCTACAAATCAACATGGACCAAGTCCCTCCCCCTCACGTGCATAGTCCTGTCCTCACCATCAGCCCAGCTTCAAACCATCTGAGCGAGGGCCTAACTGACGGAGGGGAAAGCAGCCTTGCTGGAACGGACGGCAGGCAGATGGTACACTGACGATGCAGTGCCGGTTAAAAGGCGTTGATGGATATATCAGTTGAAACGTCCCCCTGGCCGGCAGCAGAGCCAGATGATCCTCCTCCTCTGACTTATTAAAGGTGAATCAGCGCACCTCATTTGCAGGTTAAAAGCTTGCCCCCGTCTGTGTGTTGCGGAGGATAGCGGGCCCAGCTAGGAAGTGTTGGGCATTAATCATGTTCTTGCTCAGCTTAGCGCTGCACTTGGGAGATGCAGGAAATACCTGGGAGCACATGGTAAACTGGAGGGAAGAGAAACGTGGAGCAGTGAGAGGCCTCTCTGGGGATTTCACACGCGTTAATTAGGAATGTATTTCTCTTGTAGGCCTGTCTCTCTCCCGAGTCTAGTTTGCTAGTTCCTGTCCTGTGCCTCCCCCCCCCCCCTTCCCTCCACTGTAGTGATGATATACCATGGTGTGATTATTAACTGATTAGGAACCATACTGTGTGTGTGTGTGTGTGTGTATGTGTGTGAGATGAAATTCATTCTGTCGCCCCCCCTCTCCCCATCACATCCCACTGTCTATCTTATCATCCCCGGGGAGGCTCGATTTTTTTTCTCCAACACAAATATTCATAAAGAGACTTAATGAGATCTGCACAGCCAACCAGTCAGTCAGTCAAGCAGTTAGCATTAGCGCTCATGCTAACACCTGCTAACTCCCTCTGCTATTTGCTCAGATTTTATTTTAAAAAGTCCATTGTCAAATGCTCTTGTCTGACTTACTCTGTATGGAGGAGAGAATAGGAATGGAACATCCCAGTGTCTAAATATAAATCTCTGACCTTTAATTTCCCCAGATGTGTAGATTGCCCTTTTTTAGAGTGGCTGTTTTTTATATAAATATACAAATAACGACCATTGGGTCATTTAGGTGTAGGTCTTGGGATGCCTGTAAAGGCCCGTTCCACCAGCCACATATGTTGGTGAGGGAGAGTGTGGTGGTGGTTGATCCTTTTTCTCTGTCTCCTCGTAGAGCTGTCGCCTTGCCTCTGTGACACGGTCGGTGTGTTCCATTCTGCCTGTGTAGACCTCTGGGTGCACTCTGTTAGCTAGACCCTCTGAGGTAACTGGAGGCTGGAATACTTAGTGAGATGTTTTCCGTTCCCATTCTGTTCCGTGATCATGGTGGAGAGGGAGTGGGGGGGGGGGGGGGGGGGGGGGTACAACATGAAAGACCACAGTCTGTGGTTATCAAGCCAACCTCAATTTACCGTGTTTACAATTGCACGCTACCCCACTTCTCAAATCAAGACGGCATCTTCCAAATGTTTTGCAGACCTGCACACCCCATGTTCAATACAGAAACCCTGATGTATCTGGTAATGAACTAAAATATCAAGGAGTGTCTCTCAGTCAATTTCATGAAAAACACCCCTGGCTTTGACCTTGGCCCTAGCTCCACCCTTATCTCCAGCCCCATCCGTAGTGCCAGCCCAACCGTATCTCCAGCCCAACTCGAGCCCCAGCCCCAGCTGGTGTGGGAGAGATGGTGTCCAGAGGGCCCGTCTTTGAGCTTGCCACACAGCAGGAGGAGGGGGCGTGCAGATCCTGGAAGCTCTAATTAAATGCATTTAACCCAAGGTCATTCAGAGCAGAGCCAACAAGAGGGAGAGGTACAGAGAGAGGAAGGGAGACAGAAGACTCTACTGTGCTGTAAATGTTTTATTGAGTTCCCTTTGAACTTCTCCAGTTGAGGAGGGGTGTGTTGGTATTGCTCTAAAGGCTCATGGGACTGCACTCTCCTCTTCATACAAGCGGCAGTAAAAATTGACTATGTAGCGGAGAGTTCCTTCTGCGAGGGCCACCTGTTAACCTTCAGTTTATTGGCTTATTATCCAGCAAATTTAGCACCAACTTGGAAAGAAGGACAAAAAAATTCAAGTTCAAGTTTTGGCAGAACCTGACATGTTGTTGACGTCTGTATTTTCGGGGTGGAATTCCATCCTCCATTTTGACCCCCTTTTTGGAAGTTCAGCTGTCACAGAGGCCTGCTGTTATTGGACGTCTCCCGCCAGCTGGCCACCTGTGCCCCTCCCTTGCACGTCATCTGTTCTCCTAGTCTCCCAGCCAATCAAAGTGTCTCTTTTTGTTGACCGCTTTTCAAAGCGAGGACGCACAGATACAGGTTAAGAGACAGAACAGCAGGGAAAAGATGCTTCCGGAAATAGATGGAGGCTCTCTTTGAGACACAAGGCTTGGTCCATTTCACGAGTGCTAATTGTTCCACTGTTACTTGTGGGGCACGTAGCTGTCGTTTTCTACCTCCGCACTGCCTGGCATGCTACAGTTATGATTAGCGTCCCTGCTAACTTTTAGCTCCATAGTAATTGAAGTCTCAGCTGGATGTAAGGGTATAGTAATTGAAGTCTCAGCTGGATGTAAGGGTCTTATTGCGGCGCTAATGCTACGCTCGCCCTCGGAGGGAGCCTTCTCTCTCCGAGAGACTATATATGCTTGAGTGTTCAGTAGGGTCTGGTTTTAGCGTCGGTGAGATGTTTTCACTCGAGGTAGATTGTGTGGATCGTCGGAGGGGTCGCCTGTCGAGCAAAGCTGGCTTCTCTCTGATTGGATGGAATTACACGCCTGGATACAAGTGGACAGTTCCTCAGTGAAACGGATCAAAGCGTTAGATTACTCTACTTCATTTAGGCATGGAGAGAAAGACAGTGATTATGCGTTCGAGTGTGTGTGTGTACGCCTTCAACGAGAGTGCAGTGTGCGAAGGTGTCCTTGTTTGTCATACACTTCTTTGAGCTCTTTGAGTGTTTGTGTCGCTTGCGAGCGGAGATAGTCGCGCTGTAATTGGCACTATTAATGCTTTGCTGTCTTTCCTCTCTCCCCCTCTCTCTGCTTTCCTTCCTTCTGTCTCTCTCGCTCTCTCCCTCCCTCTCTCTCTCTCTCTCTCTCTCTCTCTCTCTCCTCTCTCTCTGTCTCTCTCTTTCTCTACTTTCCTGAAGTGTCATCCATTAAAATGAAGAGGTTGGCATTCTTGGCGTCTGAAGTCATAGCTCTTTGGCAACAATTTCGAAATCTCACACAGCTAAAGGTTGATCAACGACATTGAGAGAGAATAAGAGATGGGAGAGAGAAAGAATGGGAGAGATGAGATGTTACACATTCGGAAAGAAAGTGTGTACCATCACCAGACCCGGGCCAAGGTTTCTCAGGTGGTTTAACTGCTGCCCTGTCAGTAGTGTCTAGACCCTGCTTAAGGCACACAGAAATGGCTTCTCTGGAATTTCTCCTAACTACCAACCCTTGAGCTTTCTCTATTCATAACTGATGTACACAATGTTGTCAGGCCTTGTAGTCTTCTTTAAGAATATGACACACTGCGGGTCATATTGGAATACATCTTCAGCAACGTTGTTCATTAAATCGACGAAGGTCTCAAACGTAAAGTGGGGTTTTCATGCTTTCTCGCAAGGCGACACAATGTGCAAACCACTGCAGTTCCCATTCGAAAGCGTTGCTAGGAGACCATTTTGGCTGCATTGTTGACATCTGGTCCCCCACCTCAGTCCCTCCTCCTTCCCCCTTTCTCTGTGGGTTCAGACCTGAAAGTTGAGGAATGGCGTTCATAGCCAGCCAGCGTTCTTTGATATGCTCCATTCTCCACCACCTCAGAGAGGAGCTTTGGTCGTTTGAAAAGTCAGTTTAGGCTCTTTGAATTAAAGTTGCCGATGAATAAGAGAGAGAGTGCGTTTGTATTAATGTGTCATTTGAAACCTCAAACCACGACTTGACCATCGAACCTACTATGTCAAACATGGCGTTATCTGTCTTGTGTGTGCGTACTGCACTCCCTTTTTAGTTAAGCTCCTGCTCCGTGTTTATCTATACATCCATCTGTGTGAGGGCTTCCCTCTCTCTCGCTCTCCCGCTCGCTCTCCCTCTCGCTCTCTCTCTCTCTCGCTCTCTCTCTCTCCTCCCGTCCTCGGGGCCACAGCTGCATGGCGGGAAGCTTTGTGCTGACCTGGATGAGCAGCGCTGAGGAGCAGCTGTTCCCCCCCCCTCCACCCCTCTGAACCCATTCTACCACACACACACACACACACACACAGGGTTGCACACACACATGAACAGAAACACACTTTCTCCCACAGTCTCAAAGCTAAAGCCAGGCCCCTGTTCAAGAGGCCCAGGCCATTGTTCACCAGCGTGCACTCTGACCTCTGACCCCGCCCTGCCCAGCTTTAAGTCGTAGACTAGGTCATATGACACCTGCTGGCCAACGAGCCCCTGGCTGAGGTGGGTCACATGACATCAAATGTAGCCAACCAAAGGCCACTAAGCGTTGACCCCCCGTGACATCACTAGACGAGACACAAACCCCTGCTATCTGTCTCTGTCTCTGCATTCCATTCCCCCCCCCCCCCTCTCTCTCTCTCCCTCGCTCTCGGGATCAAGTTTTAACTTGTGTGTCTCTGGGTTTGTATGCTAATCTGCCATTCATTGACACAAATGCATGATTTATGTGGAGTATGGGTGATGGACGCAGAGCTCTAAGTTTTAGCCCCTTAATAAACACCGCCAGAGAATTAATGAGGAAAATCAATGACATTATTCTGAATATATTTCAATAATGAATGGAGGAATCTAAATTGAATTATAATTAGATTTGCCATTACATGAACTGCATACTTTTTTTTTTCTCTTCCTCTCACCATCCCTCTGTGTTGTTTACCACTCACCAATTCTCTTTCAACCCCACTCTTACACACACACACACACACACACACATGACTCATCTCTCTTATGATTGAGGGAGTCAGGTGGCTGAGCGGTGAGGGAATCGGGCTAGTAATCCGAAGGTTGCCAGTTCGATTCCCGGCAGTGCCAATTGACGTTGTGTCCTTGGGCAAGGCACTTCACCCTACTTGCCTCGGGAGAATGTCCCTGTACTCACTGTAAGTCGCTCTGGATAAGAGCGTCTGCTAAATGTAAATGATGTGTCCGACCGATAAAAGCCAGCAGTGACTAGGTCGTCCTGACTGGACAGAGGTTGACAGCTGCTCTTCCTGCTCTGGAGTCGGATAAATACACAAACACGCACACGCACATATATGTTCATCAAACGACTTCCTAGCCGTCAGCTCTCCAGCGATGTGTACACCTGGTGGTCTGACTCTGCTGAGCTGTCAGACCCATGCTTAACTAGCCGTGACAGTGTAGGTAGGTGAACATGGATCTGTGGGTGTGTGTCCATTCACCTTTAAAGACTTTGGGACTGTGTGCAGGGTAGAGATAGTGAAAGTGTGCGCACAAACAGAGCTGTGTGTGTATGTGTAAGCATAGGGAGCCATCTCACATCTCTCTGTGTTACCCTCCCCCCCCCCCCTTCCCCCAACTCCCTCTGCTTATAGCTGCACCATTTACCCATGATATCCTTTTTATGTATGAGTTTGGTGTTTCTGTTGTACTTAATCTCACGCTGTGCTGGTGCTGGGGCACATATGGAGCTGCCGTTAGAATGTTGGAAGCCTTGGGAGGAGAATACATTAGCCCTGGTCTGTGGACAGTTATTTGAGTTAATGAGTTTCTCCAGCCACCTTCAGGAAGAGAGAGGCCGCAGCTAACAGGCAGATGGGACTGGAACCGAGGGCTCTGGGGCGTGTGCGTGTGTGTGAATACTCGCTTGCAGCGTGTATCTTAAATTGAACTGGGGTTTGGGATATAAAGGGCCCCTGTCAACCATAAAGCGCTTGGAATGAATTGAAACACATGATGTCGCTGTGCGTTTGGGTGTGTGTGTTTTGGGTGTGTGCGTGTGTGTCTGGGTGGCATATGCTCAGTCCGTTCAGTTCTCGGCAGCCCAAGTCGTTCCATGTAGGCTTGTGTGATGAGTGGATAAAGGGCATGGCTCCCTGGGTCCATGTGGGCTCGTCTGGGCCACTCAGCCCGGAGCGCTGAGGACAAGCGGGCGAGAGTTTACAGAGAGACTGCGGCAGGAGCGTGTGCCGACACGTCGGAATCAGAGACGGACACACACTCACACACACACACACTCAGGCACAAACGGACACACACACACACACACGGATGCCTAGGTCCCCAGGGCCATCTGGAAGTGAAGTGCAGTGCGGAGCGAGGAACAGCTGGTCTCCAGTGTGTGTCTGGTCTAGACCGCTGATCTGAGGGCGCAGCGGAGCCAGCCAATCAGGGTGTGTGGGACTATGCGTGTGTGTTTGAGTAACACTTTAGATCCAGGTGCTTGAAAGAAGTGTTGGTTAATAGGTAATAAGGCCCTTCAAATAGGCCCTTTATATAGTTTTACTAAAAAACATGAATGTTTTGTGTTATACATTTGAGTAAGGGTGAGGGCTAGGGTTAGAGTTATCGAAAGATATCGTCAATGTTTGTTAATAGGTAATAAGGCCCTTCACAGATGTTTAACATTAACATCTGTTAATAAGACTTACTAAGGCCTTATTACCTATTAACTAACTCATTACAAGCACCTGGATCTAAAGTGTTACTGTGTGTTTGAAAGCGCACGCACGTGTGATTTTCCCCCCCTTTCCCCACTTCTAGTTAGATTACTCCTAACAGGTCTGGGGCTCCAGAGAGCTGCACTCAGACACTAACCGTTGCTGAAATCTTCCCCCCGTCTGCCGGTGGCGGCTGAAATACGAGAGGACAAATTGAAAAGATTGCCGGCATAAACCTGTCCCAGAGAATAACGCGTCTCCGCGCCAGGGACGCTCGCTATCTGCTTATGTGTAAAATATTTAGGTTTTGTACGTGCCGTGTGTGTGTGTGTGTGTGTGTGTGTGTGTGTGTGTGTGTGTGTGTGTGTGTGTGTGTGTGTGTGTGTGTGTGTGTGTGTGTGTGTGTGTGTGTGTGTGTGTGTGTGTGTGTGTGTGTGTGTGTGTGTGTGTGTGTGTGTGTGTGTGTGTGTGTGTGTGTGTGTGTGTGTGTGTGTGTGTGTGTGTGTGTGTGTGTGTGTGTGTGTGTGTGTGTGTGTGTGTGTGTGTGTGTGTGTGTGTGTGTGTGTGTGTGTGTGTGTGTGTGTGTGTGTGTGTGTGTGTGTGTGTGTGTGTGTGTGTGTGTGTGTGTGTGTAGTGGGGGTGGGGCAGCCTGGGAGAAAGCACCCTGGGGAAGGTATGCTGACTAAAGCAGAGCTACATACGTCCCCTGTCACTCAAACTCACCACCTCGAGCTATTGTCGCTCTCTTCCTCTCTCCCTCTCTCCGGCTCTGTTTCCCTTTACCTCGCGCTCTCTCTCTCATTTTCCACCTCCCTATCTCTTTCTCTCTCTCTCTCTCTTTCTCTCTTTCTCTCCCCCTCCTTCCCTCCTCTTCAGGGTTTGACTGAATGGTACAAAGGGTCTTAAATGCAAGTCTGTTCCAACCAGCCAGCAGCGTCTTAGCCACAGCTTAATGTAGGCCACCGTGCTGTATTGAATGACCAACACTGTTTGGCTAGCCCTGTCCTGTCGAGTTGCTGTGAATTCCCAATCAAAGCAGGCTAACGCTAACCATTTGTAGTTTTTGGCAGTGCGCTTGAGACAAACCTCTCAAGTTGGGAATGCTGAGGATTATCAGGCAGGAAGATATCGAGGATGATGTCTAGATCACAGAGAAAGAGACTATTGCTTTCTTTATCTGTTGCTGTGTATTTGAACTACTCATGGTGCCCTTGCAATAACTCCAAAGTGAAAGTTGTCTTGAGCTTTGAGTCAACAGAGAGAAAAGAGACAGACAGACTTCAAAGGACCAGGGTGCTTTTCGGATCCTTGTGTGTGTGTGTGTGTGTGTGTGTGTGTGTGTGTGTGTGTGTGTGTGTGTGTGTGTGTGTGTGTGTGTGTGTGTGTGTGTGTGTGTGTGTGTGTGTGTGTGTGTGTGTGTGTGTGTGTGTGTGTGTGTGTGTGTGTGTGTGTGTGTGTGTGTGTGTGTGTGTGTGTGTGTGTGTGTGTGTGTGTGTGTGTGTGTGTGTGTGTGTGTGTGTGTGTGTGTGTGTGTGTGTGTGTGTGTGTGTGTGTGTGTGTGTGTGTGTGTGTGTGTGTGTGTGTGTGTGATGGGATTCCCCTGTGAGTGGCCGGACTTCGCGGTTGTCATGGGATCCTGTCCAGCCAGTGTGTTTGTTTGGGGAAGCGAAGCGAGGGGGGGGTATTTTATGCTAGGATACTAATTGGAACTAGCATAAGCTGGCTAATGAGCCCTAATTAGGGTAATGAATTAGTTGTGGAGAGCGTGCAGTGGGCAGGATGAGCAAGGAGGAGGGCAGAAGAGTGGACGGGTGGACACACACACACACACACACTACAGGGTGCACAGGGCGCATGACAAGGGAGTGGCAAGGGTGAGAATTGTGGCGACAAGGGAAAATGCATACACACACACACACACGCTTCACTCAGTCACACTCCAGTAACCCCTGCACTTGTTATTGTTTGCTGCTACACGCATGTGTGCACGTATAATTATTCTCATGCAAACACTCAGACGAACACACTCTGACATGCATCATACACCCACACACATTCTCATCTTGTCAGAAAGGCTACATGAACCATGTGTTTGCCCCGCAGGCACACTTGCACTTCAGATATGCTCCAATCACAATAGCTCAGGACATATGCTAAGACTCTCCATGTTTCCTCTCAAACAATGCACACACACACACAGTTCAATCATGCTAGCTCACAGCATATGCTAAGACTCTCCTTGTCCCTCTATGTATGCTCTGAAACACAGCCATCTCCCAGGGTCCAGCTTCCAGGGCTGAGACCATATCACTGGCTTTAATCCTTTAGTCGGGGTATTATGTTCATCCATTTCTCATTGTTGCTTTTAATCCAGCCTGCTCCTCTCTCTGTCTCCACACACATATCTCCAGCCCCTCCAGGATACGCACACGCACACATACACACTGCCAGGCACAGCCAAACACACACTCCCAGTCATAGTTAGGCACAAAGAGTTAGTAATGTATCCAGTGTACACCCACACACACACACTGACAGGAATAAGCAAGAAAGATTGCACCGGCTAATGTGACAACAGGCTTATAAAGCTCTAAATTGGATCTCTCTCCCTCTCCCTCCGTTTCTGGAACACTACAAGGCCGTTTGTGGTTGTGTGTTCTCATCACGGCAAAGAGTCTGGGGGTGGGGGTTAGTGGAAGCAGTCGTCTGTCAGATACCCATCCTGCACCAGGGCTGACGGCAGCGCTGGCGGCCGGCCCAACCGAGCCCCTCATCTCTGGGGATCACTCGGCCCTGAGAGGGAGGGGGAGGTTTTAGAAAAGTACAACATGTCTTTCTTTCTTTCTTTCTTACGTTCTTTCCTTCTTTATTTAATGGAACAATTGTTTCCAAACAATGGCTGTGATTTTTCTCTCCCTCAGTAGATTAAGAGCAGAATGCTTGTTATTAAGTCTTTCCAAACTGGGGTATTTAACTGAGTTTCCATGGCAACAATGTTAAAAGTTGTCGGATCTGTGCGACAAGGGGTCGCCTTGTTGCATCAGAACTGTAAGAAAGCGCATGCAGTCCCTCACTGGAACCAACACGCACACAGTCTGTTGTCAGGGTTTATTTCACCTCAGTGTGCTGGTCTGAGTGTCCTCCTCATAACATCACAGGATCATATCGTCATTTCAGTTTCCCATCAAAGCATGACGCTCCTAACCCCTTTCACATGCTCTGTCCTCCTCCTCTTTTCTGTCCTGTTCTTCCTTGGTTTATCTTTCTCTGTCACACTTTCTCTCACGCGCGCACACACACACACACACACACACACACACACACACTCTCACATACTCCCAGCCCGTAAGCTTGTGGCTCAGCGGTGGGGTTTCTAGGCAGCTCAAGGTCAGCAGGAGGGAAGTCTTGCTGTTTTCCAATCGAATAGATAAAGGAGGGAAAGATGGGGGAAAGAGTCAGGTGCTGAGCAGTGACCCTGCTAAGTGCCCCGGGGGCGCTGATGGAGCCGAGGGGGCGTCAGTGGACAAGCCAGAGGTCACCCAGGGGGTCACGTAGGGGTCAGGGGTCACCCAGTCTGTCTGTGTGACTCTACAGCCGCTTTTCCTCTGCAGGAAATGTAACCCCGGAACTAGGAACCTGCCCCCGGAACTCACTGTGTTTCCTCCCCAGGAACCGAAGTCTCCATTGTGTTCCGGGGAGCAAAGAGCAGGAACCATTACGAGCCTGGTCCTGGGATGGTTCTTCCCCGCAATACACAAACCTTTGGGGTGGGGCTTGCAGCTCTGAACATTTCTTATTGGTTGAGAACTCCCAGCAGCATATAAATCAAATTCCGCAGCCGCAAACAAGTATGACTTGGGGGAGAGAGATGAGGCCTTAACCCTGCTGAGTCTGCATCCGGCCCTTTCTCTCTCTCGACAAACACACGTCCACTGAGAGCACACCAGATATGGATCAGTGACTAAGCTCACTCCTTATTAAGCATTCATGCTGAGCATGAAATCCAGCTGCGATTGGATTCAGCGACCCGTAATGACTAAGTGTATTCCAATATCTTTGTAATGTAATAATAGTTGGCGTCATAAGCACGCTGATTTTCTTTTTTAATATAAAACATTTAATTATATAAAAGATATATTATATATATTATCGTCTATTTTAAATTTTTCTATTCATGGTGCATTCGTCAGATGACTCATTTACCTATTGTAAAGGGGAAGAGTTCTGTGGTGGGCTGAAGGAATCTTCTAGTTCCTTGAAAATGTGTCTGGTGAGAACAACTTCCAGGGACTAGCAGTGGAAGTGCGGCTTAAGAGAGGAGATCTCTCTGCAGGAGGCCGAAGAAGCCCTCTCCGACTTCCACAAGACAAACACACTCAACAACGCCAGCTAGTCATGTGATGGTTGGAAGAGACAGTGCCAAAAGATACATCCATACCACAACCTAAATCACATCTCACCTCCTCTCTCCAACACACACACACACACACACACACACACACACACACACACACCCCTCAGTAGGGCAAGCTTCACAGGAACAGGTGACAGCTGCACGCCCACACATTGACATTCTGTCACCTGTCGATGGAGACGTAGAGGGAGCTGGACGCCATATTCCTGGCCCAGCTGTCAGCAGAGAGAGCCATCCACACTGCTGCTCCGCTGAATACCAAGCAGGGGGACAGTGCCCGGCTTGGCCAAAACACATCTAGTGTGGTTTGAAGTGGGAGTGTGCATGCCTGGATGCCTGCGTGGGTGTTTGTGTGCCTGTCTCTGTGTGTGTGTGTGTGTATGTGTGTGTGTTTGTGTGTCTTGTGTTGGTGTGTTAGTCAGCGAGTGTCTTCTCACCTTCACCTATAGATCGCTGAAATTGAGGAATGATTTTCTGCCTCTCCTCTCTCTTAACCTCCACACCCTAGCGCCCTCATTGTTACTGCCTAGTAGTCTGCAGTGTGAGGTAGAGGAGGGGAGAGGAGAGAGGGAGATGGGGTATAGACAAGGTGAGGGAAAGAGAGAATGAGGGGGGGGGGGGGTGGGAGGCAGAGAGAGTGGGAACTGAAGGGCTGATGGCGGTCTCTTTGATATGGAAAGCATCTTAATATCGTCTCTCCCCATCTGTACCTTCTCTGCCGCCCCGAGTGTGTGTGTGTGTGTGTGTGTGGCTGCACCCACGTGTGTACACACCACACCCGCTGTCTGGGGCTGATTAGACACACACACACACACATACACAGCAGCTTGCCTCCTGGAAGCAGGTGTCACTCACAGCTCATTACCCTTGGCAACGCTGGTCATTCTGTTTGGAGAGCAATAAGACACACCTGACTGGAGAGAGAGCGGGAAGGAGGACATGAGGGGGAAACGGAAGGAGGGGCAGTTGAGAGGGAGTAAAGGAGAGAAATGGACATATGAGAGAGGGAAGGGAATGAGGGAGAGAGAGATGGAGGAAGGGAAAAGACAGCTGGTGATGTCATTTCCTAACCGTGTACTCTGTCATATCCTTGAGGAGCTGCGTGCGCGTGCATGACTAGGTGGATTTCCTAAAGCGTTAACATGCATCTCTTGAATTTGTGTCTGTAGTGCAGATAATATATGTGTGGTCTGACCTCATGACCTTTGTGTGTGTGTGTGTGCGGTATCCAGGTACGACTACAGGGAGATGCTGTACAACTCCACCTTCTGCCTGGTGCCTCGGGGAAGACGCCTGGGGTCCTTCCGCTTCCTGGAGGCTCTGCAAGTGAGTTACACGCGTGCGCACACACAATGTTCTGCAGTTCTCCCTTTCACCTCTTTTAATACTGCGGAGGACACGGTCTTTAGATGCACACCCACACACACACAAAAGTAGTGTTTTCCTGTCCACTTTCTGGACAGACAAACTGTCAGGAATCTCTTAGAGCACTCTCTCTCAGTTTTCTGATACCTCCCTCACCAACCCCCCCCCCCCCCCCTTCCTTCCAAAGGAAAAGGTACACTTGCGCCCCGCCCCCTCCCCTCCAGCTCTCACTGTCTGACTCACTCCACGCTGTCTACCCGAGTGGGAGTGGGAGTGCGTGTGTGGAAGGTGGAGGGATGATTAGAGGTCGCTTTAAAAACAAATGCTGTGTGTGTGTGCGTGCATGCATGCCTGTGTGTGTGTGCGTGCATGACCGTGTGTGTGTGTGCATGCATGACCGTGTGTGTGAGTGAGAGCCAGAGCACAGCCCGAGGGCCAGTGCTGCTGTAGCTGACACCTTTATGACCCCTGACTGACAGGGCCGTCATTACGTCAAAACTCTCCTCGCACACACCAGCTGTTCGCCTCTCCTCATCCCCCCCCCCCCCGTTCTCCTCACATCCCTCCCCCGTTCCTCTCCTCCACTCATCCCTCTCTCCGCCACCAGCTTTCTGCCAGAGGCCAAGTCTCAGCTTGGCTGTACCTCATCTCTTTGTATCGCTCTCCTCCTCCATCCCTCTGCACGCTCTCTCTCCCCGGCTTTTTCATGAAGAGACGAGTCATGAAGGCGTTTGTGTGTGCAGGCGGCGTGTGTTCCGGTCATGCTCAGCAACGGCTGGGAGCTGCCCTTCTCTGAGATCATCAGCTGGAACACCGCGGCGGTCATCGGGGACGAGAGACTTCTGCTGCAGGTACCCGTCCTGCTCCTCTCTCTCTCTCTCTCTCTCTCTCTCTCTCTCTCTCTCTCTCTCTCTCTCTCTCTCTCTCTCTCTCTGGCCTCTGTGTTTGGGCTTTTCGGTCTCTCTGGTCTCTATCTCTGTGGTATCTCTGTCTGGTGTCTCTCTCTTTCTCCCTCCTTCGATAACCGTGTGGCGTCTCTCTCTCTCCAGATCCCGTCCACGGTGCGCTCCATCCATCAAGACCAGATCCTGTCTCTCAGACAGCAGACCCAGTTCCTCTGGGAGGCCTACTTCTCCTCTGTGGAGAAAATAGTGCTGACCACTCTGGAGGTAACGACACACACACGCACACGCACGCACACCTTTCTATCTCACCTCTGTCTGTCTCCTTCTCCCAGCCTCCCTCTCGCTATCTCCCCGCTCGGCTCTCATCATCAATCTCTCCCTGTTCTCGGAGGGTTCCAATGTCACGCCAGCCTCTCTGCGGTGTTGTTCCCCAGACTGCGCTTCATGCCAGGGCGCCTCGCACGCTAACACAGGCCTCACACGCCTCCGCTCCGTGACACAAACCCACCGTGTCATATACACCCCTCAAACACACATACCAGGCAACACACACACACACCACAACACTGCATTGCACCACAAACACAGTCACACCACCACAGCACAAATGCACACGTCTAG
The DNA here is from genome assembly GCF_038355195.1 of Osmerus mordax. NCBI lineage: Eukaryota > Metazoa > Chordata > Actinopteri > Osmeriformes > Osmeridae > Osmerus > Osmerus mordax. The sequence goes on from NC_090067.1 coordinate 8,923,758, forward strand.
GCCATGGATACACGCGCCCTCTCAGCAAAACCCAGCTCCATAGCTCCACTAAGCTCCAGCCAAACTAGCTGCACGCACGTTTTATTTATGTATTTATTCCTATCATCCAATCAGAGTCGGCCGTCATGACCCCTTGGCTGCCCCCGATCCCTATCTCTCCAGTCTTGCCCGTCTGCCCCACAGACCTCACACCAATCAGCTGCTTATCTTAAGCCCCACCCCGGGCACCCTTTAATCTCTCACACATATCGCCATGGCACTCCTCTCCACAGCCTGCCTCTCCGCATCTGGGGTGTGATGTCAGACAGTCTTGACACCGCCCAACCTGGGCGACTTAGACGCTGTTGTTTTTGTTGTTGTTTGCGCGTTGCCGAGGCTAAACGTCTAAGCCTGAGTGACTGTCCCGTCCTGCCTGGCGGAGGAGTGGGGGGGGGGGGGGGGGGAGAGGGGGGGGTGTGACATATGTAAATGGCGTTGCCGTGGCAGCCCTGCGAGATAACGAGCAGCATGGTTTATTCATCCTTCCGAGCCGCTCTCGCTCTGCTAGAGATCTGGGCCGATACACACAGACCACATAGACACAGACCCAAACACAAATACACATACTCTTTCACAAACACCTTACTCTATCTCAGCAGATTTAATCCCTCCACATGCGCGCGCGCGCGCACACACAACCTCTTTCATCAAACTTATGGATGCGTGGAGCATGGCGTCTCTGTCACAAACCAGCAGGCAAGCTCAACCAATCACAGCCCCTTTCCTGTCAGGAAGTGAGGACGTTTCAACCAATCACAAGGCCAATGGAGCTTCTTGCAGTTCTGGCACACCTATTAACGCTAACTATTAAGACAATTATAGTGGTTCCAGAGAGTGGGGCTGGATATATCATCGTCTAATTGGGTGTTGTTGCTTGTGGGGTGGGGAGATTGAGTGGTCTATCAAGCTGAGATAGGTTGGATCGAGTGCTGTGTGTGTGTGTGCGTGGGTGTGCGTGGGTGTGCGTGTGTGTGTGTGTGCGCGTGTGTGTGTGTGTGTGTGTGTGTGTGTGTGTGGTGGGGACGGACGAGTAATGGCCTCTCGTAAGACCTTCAGGCAGTAGTTTTAAGACGGTCATTTTCCTGTTCAAAGGTGAAAAGCAACTGAATTGAGAGGTGGAGGGATTCCACGTTAATTAGTTTGAGCTGATGGCAAATGGTTTTCTGACTGGCCAGAGGGCCCTAAGAAAGGGACCACAATAGGCTCCCTCTCTCTCGTGCTCCCTTCCTCCCTGCCTGGACTCCATCCCTACCCCTCTCTCTCACTCTCTAACCCTCATTCCATTTCTGTCTCACACACACATACACTCTTCTTTATTTCATTCCTCCGTCTACCAATGAATTTTGATGCTGTTGTGTCAATATTATGACAGTAAGACCCTGCAGCTATATTATTACCTTCTCAGGAAGCTCCAACTCACACTGCCCACCCTCTCCCTCTTTCTCTCTCTCTCTAGCTCTCCCTAACCCTCTCTCTCTCTAGCTCTCCCTAACCCTCTCTCTCTCTAGCTCTCCCTAACCCTCTCTCTCTCTAGCTCTCCCTAACCCTCTCTCTCTCTAGCTCTCCCTAACCCTCTCTCTCTCTAGCTCTCCCTAACCCTCTCTCTCTCTAGCTCTCCCTAACCCTCTCTCTCTCTCTAGCTCTCCCTAACCCTCTCTCTCTCTAGCTCTCCCTAACCCTCTCTCTCTCTAGCTCTCCCTAACCCTCTCTCTCTCTAGCTCTCCCTAACCCTCTCTCTCTCTCTCTCTAGCTCTCCCTAACCCTCTCTCTCTCTCTCTCTCTAGCTCTCCCTAACCCTCTCTCTCTCTCTCTCTCTAGCTCTCCCTAACCCTCTCTCTCTCTCTAGCTCTCCCTAACCCTCTCTCTCTCGTTTCTGTCTCTTTCTATTTCTATCTTTCCAATGAGAATCAGAATCCAGTTTATTGCCAATTAAGTTTACACACACAAGGAATGTGCTTTGGTAGGTGGTGCATAATTAACATAGTAAGTAGAAATATAAAGAAAGATAAAACAAGTACTGTAGTGCAAGATAGTTCTAGATATAAAATGTAAAAACTGTCATTAAGGTAACAAGTGTGTAGAATTCACATTCATGTAGCATTTACATTTAGTCATTTAGCAGACGCTCTTATCCAGAGCGACTTACAGTAAGTACAGGGACATTCCCCCGAGGCAAGTAGGGTGAAGTTCCTTGCCCAAGGACACAACGTCATTTTGCAGAGCCGGGAATCGAACCGGTAACCTTCAGATTACTAGCCCGACTCCCTCACCGCTCAGCCACCTGACTCCCTAGCATCAAAGTTTACTTTCATTCTTTGTCTCCCACTCGCTCCCTTGTTTCTCTATATATTACCCTCCGTCCCTTCCCATCTCTCTCTGTCTCTCCCTCGCTCTCTGTCTCTCCCTCACTCTCTCTCTCTCCCTCACTCTCTGTCTCTCCCTCGCTCTCTACGTCTCTCCCTCACTCTCATTCTCTCTCTCTCCCTCGCTCTCTCTGTCTCTCACTCTCACTCTCTCTCCCTCGCTCTCTCTGTCTCTCCCTCGCTCTCTCCCTCGCTCTCTCTCCCTCACTCTCTCTGTCTCTCCCCCGCTCTCTCTGTCTCTCACTCTGTCTGTCTCTCCCTCACTCTCTCTTTCCACGTTGTTACCAAGCCAACGGCCGAGTCACCCCTAGCCACTGTTAGGATTCAATAGAGGCCATAAAGCAGGGCCGCAAACCTCTGTCGGTTTTACCGAAGCAATTTAGACTTGCTCAAGGGCACAGCTGTAATATCTCTTTCAGCCGCCTCTGCCTCTCCCTATGGGGGCCAATTGTCCCACCCCCCCACTCCCATCCCCCCACCCATATTCGCCTGTTCTTAGAAGCAACAGGGGAAATTGGGGCCATTTAAGTGTCTAGCGTGAGTGACCGCTCTGTTTGAGGCTTGGAGGAACTGGCCTTCTTTGACTGACTGGTGATTCAGTGGTCGGGTCGTGTGTGTTAGATCTGATCTGTCTGGGGAGCTTTATTAGGTTCAATGGTGGCCCGATTGAGGTAGAAGTCTATTTAGGTGGCTTTATGGACCATGGAGTTTGTCGGGTAATAAAAAAAGATGAGTCATACTGTACACAGAGCCCATTTCACTATGTCATATAAGTAACGTTTTCTTGTTATAATTGCTTTCATCTGCTGTTACTGGGGAACACAAACTAGCTCAGTGATTCACTGTCAATGTTTTATTGTATTGACAAGACTTATTTTGTGTCTGGGTCGGGGAGTTCTGGATCAACAACGATTCTGGAGTGACTGATGACTCATTCATTTCTGGCTGGGTTTCTATTAGAATTGACTTTTTCGTTCTCCAGTTTGATGAAAAGACTTCTGTTCTCGATTTTTCTTTGCTTTGGTTCCAAAAAAAAGGGAACGACTCAAACAACTGGGCTTTATCGCTCTTTCTCACTGACTCTCTCTCTCTCTCTTTCCATCCTTCTGTTTCCAGATCATCCAGGACCGTGTTCTGGAGTCCTCATCCAGGAGTACCCTGATGTGGAACCGGCATCCTGGGGGGCTCTTCGCTTTACCACAGTACTCCCCCCACCTGGGGGACTTCCCCTTCTACTACGCCACCCTAGGTCAGTGGTGGTACTGCGCTACACTACACCACACTAAAACCTGGTGTCAGCCTAGTTGTCTTCAGTACTGGTTCTATTTTATGTTCCACTCGATGTGTAGAGCAACATCTCTGAGGAGGTTCTCCTCCATGCTCCGGTGGCCTGCCTGGCCCTCAAGGACTCCTGGTGTCTCCTGGTCTTCTACTCCTGGTCTAATGTCACCCTTGACCTTCACATGTGAATGAAATTCTGGTGCAGTGTCACCTACCTGGAGTGTTGATATTGATAGTCGACCCTCTTGAACCTGAGTTCACATGTCCTCGACACACCCTGCTGTAACCTTGGTAACAGATCGACGACTGGACCGGGGATGGATGTTTGCGTTAGGCGGTTGACACACTGAACGCACACACACATCTTCACTCACTGAATTCACTGTGTTAAAGCAGTGGATGTGGCTTTTGACCTCATTGGGCTCACGCACGCACACACACACACACACACACACGCACCTGAGCAGCCTCCCTCCCTCAGTCTTCATCACCGGGGTTAGGCAGCCCTGTCAATACAGCCGTCACTGATTGAGCACCTCAGGAGGGCCGCAGATATTAAAAACAATCGCCCCGGCGACAAGCATGGATCACCTTGCTGGGATTTTGTATTTGTTTGTTGGAGAGATGCCAGTTAACCATGGGGAGCCTTAAAGGAACAAGGTGTTGTGAGCAGGGATAAATTAAGAGGGAGAGAGGGAGAGATACTGGAGAAATCTGTCTTCCAAACGACTGACGTGAAATCCAATTGTTTCCCGTGAGAGCCGGTCTCCCTGCTCAGGGTGAAGAGGGGTCTTTGTTGGGTGATAAAAACAACTGGTTGACTGGTGTTGTCGTGCAGATATGAAGTGGGCACTAATAGCTAGATCAGTCATCAAGCTGGTTAATTTGTTTTGTAATGCTAATTAACAACCGAAACAATAAATCAGGTCAAGTCTGGCTAATAGACAAAGCCTGACTGTACAAAGAGAAGTTTTCCATCAGTGTTTTGAGAGATTCAAAGCTGTCTGATCTTGGCGATACGATACGTGTAATGTTGCTCGTATCGCGTGCTTGAGTTCCAGTTCTTAAACCGTGCCTTACATGTCTGCATTTATAACCTGAGTAACATGTTCATCTTCCTGTTATTCTGGTCACTCTCCAGGAATTAAACCATACGCGAAGTTCACAGCCGTCATCCACGCTGTCACCCCCTTGGTCTCCCAGTCCCAGCCTATTCTCAAGCTGCTGCTGGCTGTCGCCAAGTCACAGTACTGCGCTCAGGTAAGGAATTCAAGTGTGTGTGTGTGTAAGAGAGAGTTCACAGCTGCTTTGTGTGGAGTGTGTCTTTGTGTGTTCATTCAATTCTTAAGAAAACTCGACCAGAAATAACTTATTATGCTGACTGATGGATTACACAGAATGTTGAGTTGGGCACCTTTGAAATGTCATTCCCTGAGCAACAAACACGCACACAAACACGCGCACGCGCAGTAAACCAGTAGACTTTCCCCCGATTGAATTAGAGCAGCTGTTTGTAGTGGAAGGGCTACATCTGTCTCCATGGCGCCAGGTCTGTGGGAGATGTTCCTTGGCGCAGCTGGTAACAACATGTATTGATTCGTAGCTTTTTACACAGAGGGCCATGAAATGAAAGTGGCTCCCCTGATGTGTGTGTGTGCGTGTGTGTGCGTGTGTGCGTGTGTGTGCGTGTGTGTGTGTGTGTGTGTGTGTGTGTGTGTGTGCGCTTAATATATTACATATATTATAAACGTATATTTATATTCATTTATGTATTACATAGATATCTAAACCTATTTATATATAAACAATATTTATAATTATATCTAAATTTCCTTCACATTATATCAAGCCACAAAGCCTGCATGTTAAGAGGGCCGGGAAGAGGAGGACGGGGGAGACGGACATAAATAAATGAATGGAACAGAGAGAATGAGAGGGATGGGGCGGGGGAGAGAAAATTCGGAGCAAGAAAGCTTTTGAGACGGTTCTGGCAAAGGCAGAAGGTGGAATGGAGATTGTGGACCTCCTGCTGTGTGCGTGTGCGTGTGTGCGCGCGTGTGTGTGTTCTCTGTTCTGGGAGGAACAGTGTGTCGTCCGCTCCCATCTCTTGACATTAAGTCACACATACTCTCTCACATACACACCACACACACACCTCCCTGAGAACACTGGTGGGCTAACAGAGACGCCATCTGCCTTTCCAGCTCCCCCGTCTTCAGAGAACCAGAATAGACCCATGTAGGAAAGGATTCACACGGCTCTCTGAGAAAAACCAAGTCTTTACTGGCTGATTAGGGTGTGTGTGTGGGTAAGATGGTGTTGGAATTCTATTGATTTCACACGTGTTGTGTGTCCCATATCCTTCTTCCATGCTTACATGGGATCTATAAGCCATCTACAAGCATACAGTGAGCCTGAGAAGACCAAGAGGGAGTGAAATGACGTGTGTGTGTGTGATAGAAACTGGAGGGAGAAATGTTAGAGAACAACAGAAAGGGCGAGGGATGGAGGGATGGAAGGAGGAAGACAGTTGAGAGAGAAGGCAGTGGGGGAATCGTGGGGGTTCAGACGTGTGTGTGTGTGTGCATGTATACATGCTTAGGGATGCGCATAGGTGTTGTGTGTGTGTGTGTGTGTGTGTGTGTGTGTGTGTGTGTGTGTGTGTGTGTGTGTGTGTTCCTCATTAAACATTCATGTCAACCTGAAAGTCGAATCGTTAAGGTTAACCCGAGGTTTGATTACATGCAGGTCTCAGGGCACAGGACCCCATGTACAGCATGATATGATCCGCCAGTGTTGATGAGGCAGAACGACCGTCTCCTCAATGTGCTTTTTCACTGTCGCTTCTCTCTTCCACTTCAACACCCGATCAAATGATTTGATTGGTTTGTTGAATTGGTAAAACATTGGAACTTTTTCTCTCTCCCTCTGTACATTGTCTCAGATCATCGTGCTGTGGAACTGTGACAAGCCACTCCCTGCCAAGCACCGGTGGCCCGCTACCTCAGTACCTGTCATCGTCATCGAGGGAGAAAACAAGGTGAGCGACACACGCGCACACACACACTCTCCGGGATCCCATTTTGATTCCTTCACGGCCCAAACGACAGTTGCTACCATCTTAGATTCACCGTGTTCCCAAGCACAGTGCTTTCCCGCCATTTTGTTGTCTCTGCGTTTGATCGACAGCTATATCTTATCAGTTATCTCCTCTGACAGACAGCTCTCTCTGTTCCTTTGCCTGAGAAGCAGTATGGCTCTGTCACATGAGTGACAGAAGCTAATGAACTGTTATTGTGACTGACTTTGTCATAACACCACCCTCTGTTTTGGTTAGTTACCAGGCTAGACAGAACACTAGCAGTCTGTACAGTTTTATTATTATAAGAACCTTTTGAGCACCCCTTCTGAAGGCTCTATGTGACCTGAACAATGGAGGTCAACCATAACGTGTGTGTGGTCTGTGAGGGGAAACCTGTGCCGGCATCCATCCTGTCAGTAACACCCATGGTGTCCTCGTCGTAGCTCCCAGGCACACGAGTGGTCAGGGTTTTTGGTTAGCCTACCCTATATCCCTGAGTGGTTTTTCCTGTGCTGTCAATCCCTGATTGTGCGTTGTGTTTGGCTGTGTGTTGGTGACAGTGGGCGGGGCTGGGTGCCAGGCGGGCTGTGGTTTGTTGTGCTTGTGGTGGCCGACTTGTTTATTGTGGCGAGCCAAACCGTGCGCCTGACAGGCCTCCGGCCCAGCAGAAAGGACTGGAGGAGCTTCACATTCTCTCTACATGCCTCTCCCTCTCTACATGCCGGGCTCTCTGCTGTTTTCTCTCGCTCTCGCTTGCTCTCTCTCTCGCTCTCTCTCTCGCTCTCTCTCTCTCTCCATACTGGCATTGTGGCCACAAGCTGGTTTAAGTATCCCCTACTAAGCCCTGGGAGCGAGCCAGCAGTGTTATTGTGGTTTACACACTCATCTGGTCGATCTCTCTCTCTCCCTCTTTCTCATTTTCTCTCATTCTCTCCATCTCTCTGAGGCCATCTGATAACCATTCTATCACTCTTCTCCTTCTGTCGTACCTCTTTCTCTCTCTGTCTCTCTCTCTCTGTCTCTCTCTCCATGTCTCTCTCGGCTGGAGGCAGATTCCTCCTCTAAAAGCTCACATTCCTGGTGCGTTCCCAACTCCCCCCCGGCGAATGTGTCACACTTCTAACGCTACAAACCATCTGGGATGGGAACGCCAGCCTCTCATCTTCCTCTCTCTCTCTCTCCCTCTCTCCCTCCCTCCCTCTCTTTCTCTCTCTCTCTCTCCCTCTCTCCCTCGCTCCCTCCCTTCTCTCTCTCTCTCTCTCTCTCTCTCTCTCTCTCTCTCTCTCTCTCTCTCTCTCTCTCTCTCTCTCTCTCTCTCTCTCTCTCTCTCTCTCTCTGTTTTGTTATTTCTCTTTTGCGATCTCTTATTGAGCCTCTTATCACCGGCCGCTCTTTGTTTCTCTATCCCTCCCTCTCAGCTTTCTTTCTTTCCTCCCCCTCCTACCACGTCATTGGAAACCCCAAAAAACAAAGCAGGGGGAAGGAGAGATGTTTTTCTCTTTGGGCACGGTACCATGTTACCGTGGCGTTGACAAGCGCAGGCCCCAGGGTTGGTCTAAAGTTTGAGGTTGGAATGACGAGAGCGTCTCCACCAGCCTATCAACACACCTTTCAATCACACGCCTCAAACCCTCACCCTCGTGACAGGCGGACAAGCTAAGCCTGAACACTCACTTCCCTCTGTGACTGTTGGAGTGTTCCAGAGAGGGGAGGAAGAGGATGACACTTGACCGAACGACCCCCGAACAAAGTCTTCATAGCTTTGTGATGAGTCACACGGCGGTTTGGAAATGTTGACGGTTTAGCGACTCATTACTTGTCGTATTGCTGCTCTTGGCTGTCACCCCCCCTCCACACACAAACACACGCACAAAAACACAGTGTCGTGTTGAGTCATCTCCGGGATTTTTCCGAGCCAGTTGGTTTGGATGGTGGGAGAGGTGTTGTTAGGAAACTGGCCACCTCTGCTCCTCTGACACTCCAGTCTCCATGCAGCCGTGCTCCCCTTCCAGACCTCCTTGCATTTTCTGTAAGCGGCAGCCGCTAAGAGAAAACACCAGATGCTCTTAGAACAAGATGACCTTCAGGTCCCACAAGTTTCTCCTGGGAGTAGGTGGCTTTTACACAGGGTTTTCACTTGTGTGTGATTTCTAGGCTCTATGATTGTACAGGAGTGTGCCTGTGGCTATTTACACTCGGTGTGTGGGGGAGTTGTTTGTATTTTAGATGCTGGTTGTTGTCCAGTATACACCCATACTCGGCTGTCTGAGTTGCATCTCTGCTTTGAGCTTTCAAAGTCCGGCCCCCATATTCATCACATCTAAATATCTCTCCGCTCAGACTCTGCCTCCACTCTCCAGTAAATAATACAGACCTTAGCGTGTCACATGAATCATTAAGCAGGGAGGACCCAAGGGAAATGTGTGCCAAATGTTACAGGACTCTCTCTGTGTCTGTGTATGTAGTTGTGTGTGTGTGTGCGTGTGCGTGTACTCTTGTGCATGTGCGCCTTAACCACCATAATTCAGGTCAGATGTCCTCTGCTGATTGGATACACCAGCTGTATGTAATCACCAAGAGAGTGGAAGTAAAGGCAGTGGAATCTGTTCATGTCTGTGGGGACAAAAGCTGTCACCCTTGATTTTGTCGATGTCCCGTTCGCTTCTTTGATTTCACTTGACTCCTGCGAGCAGTAAGTTCGGGTTCCTCCTACTCTCCATCTCCTCCGACCTCGTCGGGCGGACCGCTCAGGCGTAGGGCGGCTGCTCTGTGGTGTTTTACCCCGCGTGCTCTCTGTCGCCCCCTGCAGATCATGAGCAGCCGGTTCCTGCCCTATGAGACCATAGTGACGGACGCCGTGTTCAGTCTGGACGAGGACACGGTCCTCTCTACCACAGAGGTCAGTCGCTACACTCTACACTAATCCTCTCTCTCTCTCTGTCTCTCTCCCACACATTCTGTCCATGTATATCCCTCTCTCTACATGGCTCTCTCTTTCCTTCTCCCCATCGGACCTGGTGGCTGGGTCAGTCCGCTGTGGCCTCATCCCTCCTCTCCTGGCCTCCTCTGCCCCCTCTCTCCTGTTCCCTTCTACTCTGCTGATGAGGAGGATGATGATGTCACCGTTGGCATGGCTCCAGCTCCTCAGTGCTTTGTGTGGCACTGCGTCAGCACAGACGCTGGCTGGCTGGCTGAGGGGACATTGAGAGAGAGAGAGGGCTCCTAACTTCTCCCTCTCTGTCCCACATGCTACTCCATCTCCTTTTTGGTTTCTCGTGCTCTCTCTCTCCTCCCTGTTTTCCTCTCTCTCTCCCTTCTGTTTCTCTCTCTCCCGTTCTGTCTCTCACTCATGCATCTGTCCTTCTTTTGTTCTTTGTCCTCACATCCCACTTCTCTTGAGGCTCGCCTCTCCCCCCCCCCCCCCACTTTCTCTCAACCGCTGCCTCCTCACTCTTTCCATCCCTCCCTCGTTCTAATTGCATCCCTCCGTCGTGTGGCGCGCTGATGGAAATGACTTTATTGTGTCAGTTGAATGGAAACGTTGTCTCTTTCTGTAATGTCATTTGTCCCGGGGCACACATTTTGCAGTAACATCGTCAACACAGATGTTAAACACAGTGACGGGTGTAGAGGAGGATCCGATCAAGGCTGTTATCGGTGCTATTAAGCTTTTAATTCCGTTGCTAATGCAGAGACTGCTTTGGCTGGCTAGCTGGCTGTTAAAGCTGGGTCTATGTGATATTTTTTTTTCCCTGTAATTATTTGTTTAAATGCTTTGATCAGCTCAGAGAGGTCAGCCAACTGCAGTGCGGCTTTGAAAAGATGTAGCGGGTTTTAGTGTGTCTAATAAGATTGTGTCTGTGAGTTGCTAGTGTGTGTGTGTGTATTAACTGATTCTCTCTGTCTCTCTCCTCAGGTCGACTTCGCCTTTACGGTGTGGCAGAGTTTCCCAGAGAGGATTGTGGGATATCCTGCCCGTAGCCATTTCTGGGACAGCAACAAGGAACGCTGGGGGTACACGTCCAAGTGGACCAACGACTACTCCATGGTGCTCACTGGGGCGGCCATCTACCATAGGTAACAACCCTGGGCCACAGGAGCCAGGCTGGTACTTCCAGAACCACTGCCACTACAGATGTTGGGAAACATTTCATTGTGTTGTGCAGCGTTGCTTGACCACTGTCTCTCCATTGGCTATACGGTGTCATTGGTCCAAAGTTAAACTGATTACTTCAAGCCCATGAGCTGGTGTAACTGAAGTCAATCAGTGTTAAATACGTCAAATCAATCTATCGACCAGGGCACGTGCGAGCTCCATTAACCAATCCATCCATCGATAATCTGGGTGAATGTCGTTGCACCAACATTAGATCTCACCCCCCCTTCCCTTCCCCCGCTCCAGGTATTACCACTTCCTGTACACCAATTTCCTGCCGGACAGCCTGAAGGGCATGGTGGACCAGCTGGCCAACTGCGAGGACATCCTCATCAACTTCTTGGTCTCTGCGGTAACCAAGCTCCCTCCCATCAAGGTCACCCAGAAGAAGCAGTACAAGGAGACCATGATGGGACAGGTGAGAGTCCTTGAAAATACTCACTTATCTTTCTGAATAATGACAGGATTGATAGCATTGCTGAATAATAATTGGGCTTAAGGGTCTGAATATTTCAAATGCTAGAAAATCACTGATGGTCAGGAGGTATCTTTGAAACGTTTTGTTTTCCAAAGACTTTAGTATCCGCAACCCAATCTGACAGGTTGGTCTTTCACATCACGTTATCTTGACTAGATATTCAAGTCATAGATCGTCAAAGTGTTCTTTTCTTTCTCTCGTCTCTCTTTCTCTCTTTTCTCTCTCTCTTGGTTCTCTCTCGTTCAGACGTCGCGGGCGTCGCGTTGGGCTGACCCAGACCACTTCGCTCAGCGGCAGACGTGCATGAACAAGTTCGCCAGCTGGTTTGGCGGCATGCCACTGGTCCACTCCCAGATGAGACTGGACCCGCTTCTGTTCAAGGACCAGGTCTCCATCCTCCGCAAGAAATACAGGGACATCGAGCGCCTCTGACAGGCCTGGCGCCCCCTGCAGGAGGGGAGGGGGTAGGGGCGGGGGGAGGGGAGAGACTCGGTGGAGAGCCGGAGGAGGAGAGGGGCCCCGGCAGGACAGCCACCCAGCTAGGAGGCACTTGACCTCTCTGTCTTCCACTTAGCACATTGCCAATGACCACAGCGCCAGGACTTGAAAAGAATTAAGCGCCGGTGTCTGGAGAACTACGTACACACACACATACATATACACACACAAACTATAGAACGACATAGACATTCGGTCCTCTGGAACAGACAAATATACACTACTGACATTGAGACTCTTGGATAGAATATTTTTTGTATGAATGCCACAAAACAAAGTGAGTGTCCTGCGATCTCAGCACACGTGCGGGAAAGTTAATGACCCAAACCCAAAACCCTGCCCATCGGTTTGGTAACTATGACAATGCAACACCCTAACCCGCCCTCCCACCCCTTTCTACCTAATCAGAACCTCTTAGAACTGCATCATGACACCTGACACACCCTTCAGCCATGGACCCTTGGGAAACCCTGTTCTTTTTTTCAGGACGCTTTTTCCTCATGCGTGTTCAACTGCTTATTGTCTTTCAATCAAAACATTTCTATTTTTCATTTTCTCTGTAAGTTGGACGTCGTGAACTTTCTGTGTGTGATTGTTCTTTTCTGAAAGGGAGGTTAACTAACTGCCGTTCGAAGAAAGAAAAAGAAAAAAACTTGTAGCCTTGAGAAAAGGCCTTCCCCAATAGCAGCATCATATTAGAATCTGTCTCTTGGGCATCTACCACTGACACGACTGGGAAAATATGATATGCTTCAATGTTCTTAAAAAAAGAGGCAGTTTTCCTTTTCTTCTTCTCTTTTATTTTTCTCTTCTGACTCCAGCGGAATTCCCTGCCTTCTAAACTAAACTCCTTTACCCGTTTACTCCCAGTGTTTTTGCTCAGAGCAACGCTACGGCAGGAATCAAAATGTAGGCCTCTAAACAGGTCTTACCCCGCCTGCACCTTGTCACGAGATATTCATTCTTTTTATTTCCGAAATGCGTCAGTGCCACGTTCCAGAAGGTGACATTAGGGACTTAATTGCCTTTTTAAATTGCTTTTTGCACATTCACCCCTCGCCACCTAACTCTCCCCTCCTTTAAGTCAATTTGGTACCATTTAGATGTGAAAGAAGAACAAAAAAATACCCTTCTATAATTTTCTCATCATCGTCATTACTATAGAGACGGTCCCCTCACTACTTCAGAATAACATTGTTCATTGTTGTTTTGTGTTCAATTAGATGGAGCTATTTCCTTTTGAAGTGCTGGCTTTCCGAAGGGAACAGGCCCAGATGAAAACATATTTACCGTTAAAGGTTGTCTGCTGGATACAATGACCCTTACACCTTACCCTATCACTAGCTAATGCTAACCTTGAGAAGACCGCTAGTCCTCCGTCCACCTGGCATTGTCTTAGTAATGACTACAACCACCCTGTTGCCATCGCCTAGGCTATGTTGTTCCCCATCTTCTCACGATTCAGCGTAATAACAGACATTTGCCACCAGCCACAAACAATCACAAGCACACAGTGGTTCAATTGGAAAATATAGCGTAGCTATTATATTTTTTTCTAGGGGAACGACTTGGAGAGATTGTTGATTGCGGTCATTAAGTCTTCATTGCCTCAACCCATTCTGCCAGCCAGTCAGTAAGTCTACTCAAACAGGTACTTGAATGTGATAAGACTTGAAGGAGTGTGATGCTTTTTTTTGTGGCCTTTATTGTGAAGGTGTGTCAGACAAGAGTCTGCTGTATGAATCTTCTGTGGGTTCTTCCTGAATAGGTTTCTCTTCTTTCTTTTTTTTATGCTGTCATATCATGATGCAATCTGCAGAGGTCAACATTTTAATGACTGCTGTTTATATACAAAGTACAATCCACTGCCAATTACTTTTTTGTCGATAGACTTTGTTGTTTCACTGATCTCTGTCATGCTATCCTTCAACCATAGTATAACTTCATACATAATCATATCACAATACTTACTACAACATTATTACTACAAAGTGCATTTCAAAGCTGGTTTCATGTTGGTTATATTGTTGTTGTTTTTCTCTCCTTCTCTCTCTGCAACATGTTTGCATATTGTGTTTGTATTTACTCAGTGGCTTATCCGCAGCACAAGTTTATTTTGTCTAATTTGATTCTGGCCAAGAGAGATTTGTTGTATTTGGTGCGACGTGACAGAAAGCCGTGTGTCACTTGGTAGGAAGCCGTTTGAACTTAAGGTTTATGCAAAACGATTTCCTGTCTGAAGTTTAGTGAACTGTCTTTAAAATTTATTTTGAGCCATTTATATCTACGTTTGTTTGAATTGTTTAGACATCGCAAGAGAGGAAGACAAGTATAGGAACCCTTAAGACGATTGCAGGAAAAACTAGAGACATTTCACTGTATTTAAACATTATTTATTTTCACATACAAACAAAACCAGACAGTATAACAGGCTATATGGGGGGAGGTGACTGGACAGAAAAACAAACATCTAATAGCTGGTGGAAGTCAGAGAGAAACAAAAATCCTGTTCATTTTGAATGCAACTTTGTGTATGCCAATGTGTTTTTTTTGTTAGTTTTTTTTCAGTTTGTATTTCCATTAAACCATCCATCCTGCTTTTACATTCTTTCTGTAATCCACTGCCACAACAACTCACTGCCGCTATAAGAATACACTTTGAGTTATGATGCAATTGAACTCTGAATAGCAATGAAGAAAAAGGATGATAGCAACCAATATTGTAGAATTGGATTTGGCCGCAACGTTTCGTCTCTGTGAGAGCGGCATTGTTAAACCCCACCAAAGATTATCCTGTGCTGCCAGGGAGAGCAAAACTGGAGGCAGCTGGGTCCCATCAAACTGATGGAAGTTCTTAGTATTTCTGCTGAGTACTTTCACTAAGAGTTTGTTTCTCTGTATCGCATCTCCCTGAAGAGAGTAACATGAGCTGCAATGCACCATGGGACAGATTTAGTAGCCTTTGCACCAGGTGTGACTGTTGCATCTGCCTCCTGTAAAGGGATTTAGAGCCTGCTGTCCCGATAAACTAGTTATAATAAAGATTGTGACTAATGTTACTAGTATACATTTTTTTAAGTGAAGGCTCTCTTTTTGGTCCACAACTCAAGTGCAGATTTTAATTGAATCTGGTGCAAATGCCTAGTAAATCTACACCTGTATGGGTTAGAATAAATTATTTAATGATCTCTGTTGGGTCAAATGATGGTAGGCTACTGTTTGCTCATGTTGCATCAGAAACCTATGCGCAACACGTTTTAGAAAGGATTAAGACATGTATTCTCAAACCGGTGGTGTACTTGCCAGAAAGTAAGCAATTCATTGTGCCTTTTTTGATCTGGGTTCTTTTTGTGACGTTGTGGCAGCTTCACAGCTGTCAATCATTAGAGTGGTGTCGTATTGGGGTCGCTGTGACCTCGTCGTTCACTGGAGCTTTACAGCCACCAATCTCACCTGCGCCACTCGCTCTGCTCAACGGGACAGTGATGACATCACTCACTCTGCATGGCCACTCCCCCTAGGCTTATCAGTGATTGGCTGATGTGCCATGCCGGATGGCGAATCTCTTCAACAGCTGTACTGATGCCTCCCTCTCTCCCTCCCTCCTTGTAATTAACAAATGACTTTTATAGAAGTAATAAATAAAATAGAGAAATGCCAATTTTGTAAGGATGATTTATAATAATAAAAAAAAAGAATAAACTCATATTTGATGATAACCATCTCTGCCTGTTCTCAGATTCTACACTTATAAACATCAGTCATTAATGCATATTCTGCATGCATAAAATGCACAAACATACATACGCTACATCATAATGCACATTCAGTTCACATAAAAAGTGATCGGTTTCTCGTGAATATATTATCAGAAGAGAGTGCATCAGGCACCAAGAAGGGAGAACATACATTTGATTTTCAACCTTTTTATATTTCCAGAAGCAGATTGTCATATCACCAGACAAATCAAGGCAACTGATTTTCCACTTCTGGGGCATGAGAATCAATTTGATGTAAGTTATGGGGACAATACAAACATTCAACAACCTCCAACAACCCAATCACAGCGGTTTACCACTGAAAAGAAGTGAGGAGCCACTATGGTGACCACTGATTTGTCCCCTCTGAGATGGTCTGCTTCCCCGGGTCCGTTCTCCACCAACAGGTCCCCCTGGGACCATCGCCTCATAACAAAACTTGGATGTGACCCTAGCCAGGCTCTCAATAATTCATCGCGCTAGAATCTCAAACCCACATCCATATTCATATCTTGGACTGGAAGGCTCAGTGTCTCTCCACTGCTACCCTTTCTGTCTCTCTCTGCCTCTCCCTTTTTTTCTTTTATGTTTCATTCTTCCATCTCTTCCACTCTCTCATTTATCAAAAAATCATTTTGAAAGCCTTGGGACAAACCCAGAGCCCCCTTCAAGTGTTTCCTGCACTCTGCTGTGCCCATGAAAAGACTAGGCCCAAAATCACAGTAGGATTTACAGCTTGACAGCATGACTGGAGTTGACAAGACGCTGTGATGAGTGGCATGGTCCAGTAAGCTCTGTCCATCACTCTCGCCAGAACAACAGCAGGGAGGCAAAATACAATGAAGTGTGAAATTAAACGTTGCTAATTGCTAAGCATAAACTTTTTTTTACTACAGTTTTGTAAACAAATTAAAGCCCTCCCAAAAATGTACGGAGTATACTCTATTAAAAATGATATAATTAAATAATATCTATAAAAGTATTTCCGTGTGTTTATACACCAGCACATGGAGGTGATACCTTCACTAAATGGTATGCATCTAAACTTTGGATATGATTTACACTAGAACGTGGTTTTGCACATACTGTAATATGCATCTACTGTATAGTATGACAGTCCATTAAACCCATAGACACTTCCATACCTGACAGCAACCTCTTTGCCCTTCTCTCCTCTCCATCGTCTAGGAGGGCAGTGATATTGCGAAGGCCCGCCTTTCTAAAGTGCAGTCTCAGCCACCGAGGGACCCTGTCATATATCTTCAGTTATTAACCATGCCTATCAGTCTGTCTAGTGTGTGTGTGTGTGTGCGTGCGTGCGTGTGTGTGCACTGTTCAGCTCCTCACGGCCAGCATGGAGTTGACCTCCCAGATGAGGTTCCGGAGTTGATCCATTATCTGTTTCAGCTGTTGGTTCTTCTGTTTGAGCTTCTGCAACAGAGGAACATTATGCCACATTAGGACCAATCAGACCAACACTCACCAACACACACATTTAAACACGCGCACGCAAGGAAACGTTGCGTTAGATCAACAGCGCAGGCGATAAGATGCTCCGGGAAGACCAGGCCCCTGATGTGAAACCCATCGCTAGCTAGCCTCGCGGTTGTTTGACTCTCTGAATCAACACACCGAGGCCTGGGGCTCGGAGATCAGGCCCGAGAGCAACCGAGCAGGCTTGGGCGTCAATCACGATCGGTTTGCCCACAGATTACCTGTGAACACAAACTCCACGCCCAAAGTCAACAGCTGCGATTCGCTTGAATGTCTTGCTGCTGTGGTTTGCGAGCAAACAAATAATGTCTTCTCCCCAAGCAGGCTGGATAGGCACAGCTGCTGACTGGGCCCTTTGAACGTTAGTCAGAGGAAGCGGCAACGCCGCTCTACGGACGGGGGCATGGGAGTAAGCTCGGTGTCTTGGTGGTGAGGTGGAGAAATGCAGTCGTGGAGAGAGGGAGAGGTAGGCATGCACAATGAAGAGAGGGGTAGAGAGAGGTAGAGACAAGTGGGGGAGAGAGAGGTAGAGACAGTGAAATATGGAGAGGGGATTGAGAAACAGTTCAAAACAGAGAGAGAGGCAGGTGGAGAAAGCCGGAGAGGGAACAGTAGACAGAGCTAGGGCGAGAGACAGGTAATGAGAACTAGAGAGAGGGAGCGGTAGAGTGAGAGGTAGAGTGAGAGGAGCCAGAGCTCACTCAGAAGTTACAGTATATCTGCAGTGCAGTGAAATCTATTAAGATTAAATCCATCTCGCTCTCTCAGTAACACTGCTTTAGCCATGACTAATTACCAGTCGTTTTGGCAGCGCAGATAACACCTTCAGCAATCGATTTCACACAGCCCTCTTAATATAAACTATTTAGCTGATTGTCCTTGAAGATATGCTGGAGTAGAACGTTTGGAACAGCTCCAAGGCGTCTCTTGGGAATCCCCCCCTCCCCCCCCACCACTCGCTCTACCTTTCACTCCTCTCTACCTTGCTATCTCTGACTTGCTCTCTCTGTCTCTCTGTCTATCTACACAGGAGGCAACTCATCATTCTAAGTACGAACTTGAAACAGCGGCATCACTCATCTTGTTTGTGGGAGCCGTCTGACAGTGTTTCCAATTCAAATCACAGATACGTAATGAAACCTATTACAATCTGGCGCGATTGTGTGCAATACATTGCGCACAGTTTGACAGAAACCGATTTGTACAGAAGACAGACGATTTGTACGAAAAGATGACCCAGAACTGCTATTTAAAGCTGTCAATGCGGTACTAGTCTGTCATGTTAGCTAGCCCAACAGTGGCCATACATGGGGTGCAGTGTTTACTATTGTGGACACATGAGAAAGGGGGGAGAGAGGAGAGACAGGGAGCGGAGTATGGCTCAGACCAGGGGCCCTCACCCATCACCCTGCTGATAGGAAGTGAAAGCTGTGACGGCCCTGACTGGTCGTCCAGAGAGAGTGGGAGAGAGAGAGCTTCCCCCTTCGTCTCCCCGCTGACAGCCATGCCTGAGCGCCACGCTCCAACTCTCACTGTCTTTCCAACACACACACACAATCTCTCCCCCCCCCCCTCCGCCTCCCCCCCCCCCCCCCCCCCCTCCCCGCCACCCTCTCCTCAGGGAACCTGACGTTGCGCTCTCTCATTTCCTCGCCTGCCAGTCAACGTCGGTGCCCGGCAATAATGTTTTGATACCGTTTTCATCTCCCGCCGCCGCCCCGGCCGCCGCCGCCTTGCCGACGAGACAGGGTGGCCAGTCAACAAGTCAGGGAGGTAAACACGGCGACGTGGCGCCCGCCAGCGGCGGAGACAACACAGGTGCTGGTGGGGGGCACCCTGCCTTGGACCGCTTACTGGAGATTGGGGGGAGGAGGGGGGGGGTGTCCACCCGATGTGGCATGTCAAAGCGAGCTGACACGCTGTAGGTAGGCCAACGTCAGTTTTTGGGTAATGAATGTGTGTGTGGGAGGGGGGGGAGGGAGTGGTCCACACACTATTATCTGGCTCTTTCCCTTAAAAGCCAGCTGCGGTATGAGTAGGGAACAAGATGAAAGTGTGTGTGTGTGTGTGTGAGGGAAGGGGGTACTGCGAGGGGCAGGGTGTGTGAAGGAGAGGTGACGAGAGATGCCAAACCTCAGGGATAGAGCCTGCTCTCAGGTGCTTTCATGGCACACCTGGGGAGAGAGACAGGACCGGGGGAGCCGGCTAGCCTGGGCACATGTTGGGAGTCGTTGAGGGAACCGCAAAATCCGGTTCGGTACGTCCCTCCACTCTTCTGCATACTGTCTTTCTAAGGGGGAAAGCCCTCTAGAATAGAGGATGAACCACGGAGGGAGGGAGGGAGGTTTATAAAGAGTGAGAAAGGGAGAGTGAGAAAGGGAGAGTGAGGTATATAGAAAGAAAGATTGAGAGAGTGAAGAAAGAAAGACAGAGAGAAAGAGAGACGACGAGGGTGAGAAAGAGAGGCCCATTACTCATTAATGCCCCTTGCTTTTATCCTGACAGCTTCCATCATCTGCTCTCCCTCTCTTTCTTTCTCTCTCTCTCTCTCTCTCTCACTCGCTCTCTCTCTCTATTGCGTCAACTTAAAAGAGTTCCTCTCAAGTCGGGTCTGAGTGTTAAAGGACATGAGACAAAGGGCTTGTGCATATCTAAGGCACAGTTACACTTACAGGAACGGGTCGGTTTTGTCATTAGCAAAGCCTTTCAAAAAACAACAAGGGGAAGGCGGAACGCTTTGATATCCAAAATGTCGTCCCTTTTACGTCGAGACGGAACAAGGACTGAAAGTCAGATCTGAGGCTTTTTTCTCTCTCGCCTTCTTTCCCTCTCCTTTTACCTCTACCTCTACTTCTTATTAATGCCCCGCCATCTCTCCATCTCTCTCTCTCTCTCCTTGGAATCCTTCACTTTGTGTGTATTCTCTCTAGGGACTTCTGATCAAAGGACAGTAATCCATAAAAGGGAGGGCACACAGAATCAGAAAGCTGTTTCAGATGATTTATTTGAAACATTTTATTAAAATGTTGGATCTGCCAAAGATCTGGTTTGTCTCTCTCTGATGAGCGACAGCGAGAACTAACGCCCCCCCCACGGTCAAGCTCTAGTCAGCCATCACTGTGGACCGCAACATCCTACCACTCCGCCAACACAGTTGTGATATTGACAGTTGAAGGGTTATTTCTGTCTGAGATATTCTTTGCTAACTGCTATTTATCATATCACACAGACGGCAGCTTGTCATGGTCACATCTGTGAGGATATCTGTATTGCAGTAACCATCTATCATCTTTGGAAGGCTAACAGTCTTAGATGCACAAACACCAGAAGCAGCAACAGCCTGCGTACACCGCCAGTCAGAGCCGACGTTATTTATGCGCTAATTGATTCCGTTTCAGTTTATCCATCCTAATCTCCTGTGTTTGAATCATCCGATGTGGAAAAGCGGATCTTGTAATGATATTACGACGCCAGTAGATGAGGCGAGAGAGAGGCACAGATTGATCCGTTTGATCCGTTCACGTGTTTCATGCGGAAACATTTTTTGACGAGCAGCTTCTTGGTTTCGTCCTGCCTGACTTTTTCCCCAGAGCAGGATTTCACCAGATAACGCTGCGGCAGGGGGCGGGGGGTGGGTGGGGGGGCGACGTAGGGGGGGATGTTTGGGACAAGAGTTAAAAGTTGCCAGCGGAATGAGAATGGCGCGCAGTGCTAAAAATGCGCCTTCACTCAGGATTCCGCGGAGGCTAATCCGCCCTGTCGCTGGCGACTCAAATCGCTGCTTTCACTCCCCGGGATCTGGCTGGGAATTACAAGTGTAAGTGTCTGTGAGTGAGGCGAGGGGATTAGGTAGAGGACGGGGGAGAGGGGAAAATGGGGGGGGATGAAAAGAGGAGCGCATGAGAGCGAGAGGAGAGGAGGAGGCAGAACAGAGAGGTGAGCGAGAGAGTGGAAAGGAAGAGCAGGGAGAGGAGAGGGTCGGAAAATAGGGGCGAGGAGATGAGTCGACGAGGGGGCGGAGAGGAGACAATGAGGGGATCGGTGGTCAGCCGTGAGATCGTCACCACATGCGTCTGTCCACCCCAGATCAAAGAAGAGGTGCCACAGGTGATAGACCTTGACTATCACCCCCCACACACAGACAACACTTCCATACAAGTTCTAGAGTGTACTGGGCTGTATGTAGCTAGTAGCAACAGTGAGCTGTATGGGGCCTCAATTGTATATACTAGCCTGCAGTGTTCTTGGCTGCATGGGGCAGCGCAGCCTGGAGGGCCCTGTGCTGTTAAGCAGGGGTTGACAGCAAGACTCTAGAGGATCCGCGCAAAGGAGTCAAATTTTCTCTGACATCACTTTAATAGCCTTAATTGACTTCATACACTTTACAGCCCCAACCCCACCCACGCCCCCACACACATACTAAAGATTTAACAGCCAGTGTGTCCGGGCTTCGGCATGGGTCTTCCCCGGGGAAGCAAGCCCAAGGTTTAGGTGAGAGATAAAGCCTTCTAGTCCTGGGTGGCAGAAATACAATAGCCATGTTGTCATCCCTGCGTAGACCGGCCCCTTTCAATATGTCTGCCGCGCCCAGCTGGAGAGCTTGCAGTGGCAGCCGACTGGTGCAGAAAGGCTCCCATTGATTCGGGGCTTTAGGAGGAGCAGTGCATGGGTGTGGCTGTGTGTGTGTGTGTTCTCCCCTCCTTTCCCTCTCCCTCCACCCCCCCCCCCTCTCTCTCCCTGTCTATCTTTCCCCAGCACTTGACTCTTTGCCAGGTAGCGGTATTGATTAGGCGCTCCTTTGTGATTTTGTTCCCAGTGATTATAGATGAGGGTGCAGGCAGGTTGAGCAGCTTCTCCACGCCTCCTCTCTAAACGCTCTCGCCGGTGTCCAATACGCTCGGCTGCCCCTGATGACTGTTTAGACCACAGAGAAATGATGACCGCTTTGTCCAAACTAAAGCACTAAAGGGCTCTTTTGGCCGCCTTCACCGGGGAACACTTGACATTGGCCTCAACGTCTGCTTAGCGTGTCGACCCTCCGCATTGAATCGCTATCGAGCGCTTTGCTTTTTACCTCACGGGGGGGGGGGGGGGGGGGGGGGGGGGTAAATAAAAGTAGCTTGTTTTTTTTTAAGTATGTGGCTTGATTCCAGGGTTGACAAGTTCACCCCGAGTTTAGAAACGGCGTTTAGCTGGAGTGAGTGTTGATGAGTGTGATGGCAGTTGACTGAAAAGATGGGGGGGGGGGGGGTTAGAGGGTGGCAGCAGGGGAATTGATAAACAGCAACTAAATTAGCAGCACATGAGGAAACCTGCAGTCCACTAGTGGGGGTGGAGGAGGATTACCATGAAAGCCAAACAGAGAGAGAAATCTGTAGCTCAGTGCATGCACGCTGTAGGTTGGACTTAAAGCCTATAGATGTATAGGAACCCAGATAAGGTGTGTCTTGGATTACAGCCTAGGGAATACATTATTTGTTGGTTTTGGACTACATTTGGACCACTGATGTTTACAAAGAGTTTACAGTTTAATGACTAGTGGTGGGTCCACTGTCTAAGCCGGATAACTGAGGAAAGAAAAACCAGGGAAAAGAGGCTTAGTGTTTAGGGTATACAGTATGTACTATGCAGCATATGATTATGGTATAGTTTACCGTTCGGTTGTTTGTCTGGCAGGTGCCCATAAGGAAGGGGAGCAGTGAGCTTTCATCTCTCCCCTCGGCTGTCAGAGGCTTACAGCATCTGGCCCAGCCCCGCCCCTCCCGCCCTGCCCCACCCCACCTCGCTCCATCCCAACGCTCCTCACCCACCCCACAGTGGGAACAGGGGGGCGTCAGGCAGATCTCTGGGAAGATGAAAGCGGGAGAGCGTAAATCCACTTGAAAGTATTTGCCAGGCTCGAACTGTTATTTAGAGAGCGAGGGAGCGAGGGGGATAGAGGGAGCGAGAGGGCTAGAAGGAGGGGGGGGGGGGGATGCAGGGTTGGCGAGAGTGGCAAAGTGTCACTTTAGTTTTGTTGGCACATCTCTTGGAGGCGCTTGATTTCCCCCTTCAGACGGGCCACGTCAGGCAGGGAAGCGCTTGATTTCCCCCTTCAGACGGGCCACGTCAGGCAGGGAAGCGCCATGCTCTGGGTTCACACACAGGTGCCGCTCTCTCAGGAGGCTTTGAAGACATCCGGGGAGAGCATCCTCCAGTACACTGACAACAGACCCAGGCCTGTGGAACAACATGCAGCCAGCCCTCCATATAGTAAACAAACCCAACGTGATGAGAGGGGTTTGACGCAAAAAAAAAAAAAAAAAAAAAAATCATACTCTAATTGGTTACATAGCTCTTAGATGCTTCAAAAACAAATGAACGAAAATCACCTCGGTTTATTTGCTAAAGTAAGTATTAAGTACTACAAACCACTGGGGGGTAAATGCTCTGGATTCCAGAAAACAGCCTCCTCATCTGCGAGACAGACGCTTTTCCCCTTTGACCTTGTGTCCACCAATTAAAAGCCCCTGGCCTACAGACGGGTCTAATGGTCTTCATGGGAGGCTGCTAATAACCAGCAGACCGGGTGCCTGCTGCAGATAGCCTACTAATGCAGGAGGGAGGGAGGGGTAGAGAGGGAGGGGTAGAGAGAGAGAGGGAGAGAGAGAGACAGGGAGAGAGAGAGACAGGGAGAGAGAGAGAGAGAGAGAGAGAGAGAGAGAGAGAGAGAGAGAGAGAGAGTCTTTCTAGTAGTGGTTACCACCTCTTCTCTCTTAGTCTCATTCCAGTTCAGGGTGATGTTTGTTTATCATCAGGCCCCGGCAGACACACAGCCCGCTCTTCAGACAACAAGAACCACCAATGCCACTGGAATTCATTATACACCAGACAAATAGTCTGCCAGTTAAACAGCCTGCCAACCAGCCAGCCAGCCAAAACAACCAGCCATTCGTAGTGGTGCTGGAGAGGAAAGGAAAAGGAGGGGGGGGGGGGAAGAGGCGTCCTGTTTGAAATTACAAACATGTTTTGCTTTTAATTTCTCACTTTCTCATTTGAATAAAGAGGACAGACGCGGTAATTAACAGGGTATTAAAAAAGCAAGAGAGTGCACGCTAGAACGAGGGATAGAGAGAGGGGCTGTGGAGAATTAATAACAGGCCAGATCTCTCCAAGGCCCCCTTAATGGGCTGTGACAGGAATTTATTCACACTTACGCTGGTATTAAATCAAACCGGGGCAGAGTAGTGATGGCGGCAGCCAGTGGAGGGGCATCGGGGGTGGGTGGGGGTCTCCCCTCTCATAGGGTGGTGGACAGAGCGATGGAGGGAGGGCGGGAGGGAGGGACATGGAGGACATGGGAGGAGAAGGGTCCCCTGGGACACTGAGGGGACGAGGGTCATCAGCAATGTCCAAAGATGGAGGGAATAGATCGGAATGTGAGGGAGGAAGGGAGGGAGGATGAATGGAGTTATGAGCAAACAGCTAGTCATATTTCCCAGATGGAATATTTATCAAGGAAGAAGAGAACAATGAATCATCATCTTTCTATTCTGGAAAACGCACACCGACTCAGTCAGCCAGTCAGCCTTTCAGTTAGCCAG
Source organism: Osmerus mordax (assembly GCF_038355195.1). Classification (NCBI taxonomy): domain Eukaryota; kingdom Metazoa; phylum Chordata; class Actinopteri; order Osmeriformes; family Osmeridae; genus Osmerus; species Osmerus mordax. Next base: position 8,948,490 of record NC_090067.1, read on the forward strand.
TCAGCCAGTCAGCCAGCCAGCCAGTCAGCCAGCCAGTCAGGCAACCTGTAGCCCAGTCAGGCTGCCAGTCAGGCAAACCAGCCAACCAGTCTCATCTTGGAAGAGACCGACAAGCAGAAGGCTTTCAACAGTCATAAGAATCCAGTCCACGTTGCTCTACTGTGATGTCTACTGCTGGTCCTAGGCATTGTGTCCTTTCCACCAATTGCTATGTGACCGGCAATGTGAAACTTTCATTAAGATTGGTATTCATGTCCACTAGGGCCCCATCCAAGTTTGCTCTGTGTTTGAGGTAGAGAAGCAACTCGTCCCAGATTGATATGCAGTGTCACAGTCTGCAGTACAAAAGGTCTGCAGCTCCGAGATTGAGCAATCTCAAACCATTAGGCGCCAATGAATTATGGCTAATGCCTTCTTAAACATTTATGGAAACACACGGAGGCACTCATGCATACCTGGCTTCTCTGGCATGTGCTAGCCAAGCTCAAGTGCCTTCCTGGCGGTCGCGCACGAGCTTGTGCACGTTTTCTTTTGGACCCCTTCGGAAGCATGCACGGCTGGGCAGACAAACATACGTGCACATCACTGACACGCTTCTCCTGTCGACTGACACGCGGGCACATGTGCTCTATCCTCCGTATTACGCGCACACGCAGACAGATACACATACACGTGGATAGACACACAGATAGACACATACATGTAGACACATACACACAGACAGACCCACGCACACCAGACACTTGTGGAGAATGATGCTGCTCCCCTCCTCCTCCCCTTCCTCCTCCTCCTCCTCCTCCTCTCCGGCAGATTGCATCACCATCAGTCAGAGAGGCTCCGACAAACAGCAATTACCCCAATCGACAGATAACGAGAGCAAGGCTATCACTCACCGCCAGGACGGCCCATGAAGCAGCAAGACATTACCATGGAGGAGTCATTTATCTGGCTCCTCCACATCTATCTAGCAGGCTTAACATTCAGTCTACCAGCTTGCTCCCTCTCTCCCCCTCTTTCTCTCTCTACCTGGTTAGCTGTAGTCCCATGTAGTCTAGTTGGATAGGGATTTAAAGGTGTTGGTGTGAAAACTGGTCGTAGTTTTTTTGGGGCAGTCAGCTGTAACAGTTCAACAGTTACCTTCCTTTTCAAATAGTCAAATCTGCTGCGCTTGAATTCAGAGCGCACCTCTAAACCTTGGATGATATGAAAATTATGACAATCTAAAAACAGGCATCAACTACACTGCGAGTGTGCATTTTCGCACCCAAATAGCAAAATCTTTCATTCAAGGGACTTATCTATTAATTTGCCCTTACATCAATCTCCTCTCTTCATTCTCCTTTGGCATTCTGTTGAAGTGAAAGTCTCCTCTAGAGAAATTTCATTTCATCAAGCCTGCTGTCTTATTCCTTTGAAAGCCTAGTATCTGGGTCTGAATGGCTAAGAGCTGACATCTTGCAGTCTGTACATCTATCAATCCAAACGCTCGTCAATCTTTCCACCCACTCCTTCTCTCTTTCTACCGTCAAAAGACAGAACGGCTGTCTACCTTAAACACTTGGATCTTCTCCCTTTTACGAACTATCTGTTCTCCCTCTTTTCCCTCATCTTCTTTTCCGATTACAAATCTATCCATCTGTCCATATCTTATTTTTTTCCATTCCATATGTCTCCCTTTCTTTTTCCCCATGTACAAAATTATCATTTCTCCCCCCCCCCTCCCCCCATTTAAGCCCCATATGTCCATCTGTTTGGACATCCATCTACCCCATCTCTTCATCCCTTCCTCTCTCCCTCTCCCTCCGCTCTCCTGTTGGCTGCTAGCTGGCTAGCTAGCTGCTATCCGGCTAGCTAGCTGCTATCCGGCTAGCTAGCTGCTATCCGGCTAGCTAGCTGCTATCCGGCTAGCTAGCTGCTATCCGGCTAGCTAGCTGCTAGCTGGCGCGGGTCACTGCGGCAGATGCAGCCAGGCTGCTAACATCTGCTTCCCCCATGCTGTTGCATTACTCCCCTACTGATGAGCCGACTGCCTTCACCTCCCAAAGCATGTTCTCATAGAGCTGCATGTTCTCTCAGAGCTGCCTCCATGTGGGTCTGAGCAGCTGGGGAGCTGATGAGCTGGGGGAGAGAGGAGAGGAGGAGGGGAGGAGAGCTGTGGAGGAGAGGAGAGCCGGAGAGGACAGGAGGGACGCAGAGAGGAGCAGCTGGGAGCGCGAGTGCGGATGTTGAGGGGGAAGGAGGAGAGAAAGGGAAGGGTGAGGGAGGAGAGGTGAACACGGAAGAGGAGAGGAGCAGCTCGGCCTGGGCGCTGAGGAGGGAGGAGAGGAGAGGAGAGGAGAGGAGAGGAGGGAGGGAGGGAGGGAGGGAGGGAGGGAGGGAGGGAGGGAGGGAGGGAGGGAGGGAGGGAGGGAGGGAGGGAGGGAGGAGAGGAGAGGAGAGGAGAGGAGAGGAGAGGAGAGGAGAGGAGAGGAGAGGAGAGGAGAGGAGAGGAGAGGAGAGGAGAGGAGAGGAGAGGAGAGGAGAGGAGAGGAGAGGAGAGGAGAGGAGAGGAGAGGAGAGGAGAGGAGGGAGGGAGGGAGGGAGGGAGGGAGGGAGGGAGGGAGGGAGGGAGGGAGGGAGGGAGGGAGGGAGGGAGGGAGGGAGGGAGGGAGGGAGGGAGGGAGGGAGGGAGGGAGGGAGGGAGGGAGGGAGGGAGGGAGGGAGGGAGGGAGGGAGGGAGGGAGGGAGGGAGGGAGGAAAGGAGCAGCTGGGTGGGGAGAGGGTGGATGCTGAAAGGGGGGGGATGATGGGAGGAAGGGATGGAGGGAGAGTGTTGCCATCGTTTTCATTACTTCATTACGGGCAAATGACCATGGTTTAGTGAGGCATGGCAGTAATGTGAAGTTGTCAGTTTACTTCCAATGTCATGTGACTGGACACTTTAATGATGGAAACCATAATTATAGAGTTAGAAAGGCTTGAAACCTACGGCAGAGAATACAGTTAGTACTGGGTGTTTGTTGTCTTTGTAACTAAGTGCAGTTTGCTGCCGTTTTCCAGTGCAGACAGAGCATTCCGAGCAGCCAGGGAACGCACTTAGAACTAACCAAAACTCATCGCTGACACGGGAGACCTCTCAGTCCATTATAACTCTGGACAGCCAGACATGCACCTATTACAGCTACGCGCGCACACACACACATTTCCAACCACATTCGATGACTATAGAAAGCCAAGCAAAAAATACTGTCAAATAATGCATGTTGGGTTTTACCAAAAACTATAAATACTTCAGGTAAAGCTTGAGGGAGTGGAAAGAACTAAGAGTCCTAGCTGTTGGTGTGTGTGTGTGTTAGAGACATAGAGAGATGGGGAGAAGGAGAGAAGAGAGAGATAGGTAGAGAGAGATGGATAAAGGGAAAGAGTGATGTGAAGACTGTGTGTGTGTGTTAACAGACAGAGTAGGCCTTGGCCAGTAGACCTTATTAACCTTCAGGACCTCTAAGGCTGCTGGCTGTTTGTCTGTGAAAGAGCAGGAAAGCGAGAAAGAGAGAGATACAGTGAAAGAGAGAGAAAGGGAGAGAGAGTGATATAGACTTTTGTTTGTGTGGTAGGTAAACCCAGCAGGCCTCTCACCTTATTGACCTCCAAGACCTCTCTCCTCTCCTCTGTTGCTGGGCGGACTTGGCTGGCTGAGCGCTCTTCGTGTTTGGAGCTGTCTTCCTCCACGTAGGGGATCAGTTGCTGTGGAAACACCAAAAGAATGGATTTAGGTTCAATATGAATAGTCAACTACAATGAATCAACACATTTTCTTGTCATTTGAAGCTAATGAATCAGTAAGTTAGCCTACGTCAGTGTCCTAGGGTCTGGCTTGCCAAAAATATTGTCATTTTAAACTTACCTACCTTTCGCCTTTCACATTCCTGAAAAAGAAAAGGCTTTGTGTGCCTGGTTGCTGAAGCCGTTAGCTATGAAAGTGAAAATGGTTATTCTATGTCGCTCCTCATCTCCTGCCAAGCCTCACAATTACAGAACCTTTTGAATCTGCTCTAAAGATTCCAACCACCTTTCAGCCTGGTGAGATACGAGAGCTCTATTCATTTTTAAACATTTTTGGTGCTTGACCTTGTCTGTTTGACACAACGCTGAGTATCTGTGGCCTCCTGCTATCCTGAAAAGTCTGACGAAGCAGCTTTAAATAATACTGCCCCCTACTGGTAAAAGCGCCTATGAAACTGGATGGGCCTGCTGTGTCTGGTGGGACACTGTGTTCCCTGTGCAGCACTGCATCTCACACACTCATACACACACTCATACACACACACACACTTTAAATGAAACACATGCTTGTATTGTACATTTATAAGCGCACATGTGTCACACACACACACTTATGAATACAGATAGACATACTCATCCATTCATCCATGCATCCACGCGCGTACACACACATCACTACCTCAAAATCTAATGTTTCAATTTTTTTACTGTGTTGATACACGGGGGAATTTTGTGCTTAAGAAAAGAAACAACTATCTAAAGCATCCCTCTGAAAACACAACTTGCATTCCAAAATCAAGATTGTAAACACAGATTAGCTATAGGACTGAAAACAATTACCGGCCAATGAAAAGCTTTGCCAGGTGACAAAACACTGTTGAATCCAGAACAAACGTGGCCGAGTGCTGTTCCAAATTCCGGCTAATTCCTGTTTCATGGCAGCTTCGACTTGAGGTTTTAGAAACTGGCTGAGGCTATAGACAATGATTAAACCAGACTGGGATCACAGCATGACTGGAGGACTAGGGTTGGAGGGTGTGTGTGTGTTGGGGGGGGGGGGGGACTTGCTGGAGGGCTAGAGAGCAGAAAAGCTTGAGAGCTCAAGGGCTGGGAAACAAGGACAGGGGTGGTCTGGTGTCTGAGAGGCCTTGGAGGCTTAGAGGCTGGAGGTGCCTGGTGAAGGCCAGCATCAGTACCCTCAAGCAAGGAGGGTATCACATGTTAGGTGGGGGGGGAGTGTGAGGGAGAGACATACACAGAAAAGGAGAGAGAAGGAAGGGGTGGATAAAGGGAGAGGGGGAGAGAGAAAGAGAGAGAGGGAGAGAGAGACAAGGATGGTATCTGGCAGTTATTTTACAGTCCCAGAATCCTCTGCCAAGCCCCAGCTGCCGGACTCTCAGGGGAAAGAAGACAGCAGACATGTGCTGGATATCACATTAGGCAAACCCGGCACTTGTCACATGGCCCAAAAAGAAAAAAATTGAAACGGAAAAGTGTGAGTGAATATATATTTATATATATATATATAAAATTCTAACGATGATTTTGGCAGTGGAACCAGAGACTTGAATTTTCAGGTAAGAAAAGTTTCTGGCAGCATATGGAGGAAAATGTAATGTGCAGGGTAGGGAGACGGAGAGAGGCGGAGATGGAGAGAGGGAGACAGAGAGAAAGATTGTATGTGTGTGTGTGTGTGTGTACATGTGTGAGTCATAACCTATGTCTCCTCCACCCCAGGATGGATGGTTGTTTCCCTCCTGACAGAGAAGAATGGGCTAACGAACCTCTCCAGGTCTCCTTACTAACAACGGGCAGAGAGAATGGGAAAAAGGTGGATGGAGGGGGGAGAATAACAGCCGGCGGGGGGAGAGAAGGAGTAAATGAAATGACATGGCTGCCGTCCGCAGTGCAGGAACTGCCAGAGCGTCAAAGACCTCGCTGATTGCTCGAGGGACGAAGGAGAGAGGGAAGGGAGGGGGAAACGCTGATGTCTGCATCTCCACCAGCTGTTCATTACCGAACCCGCTGCTAATTAGGCCCGGCTGAGGTCATAGTGGCTGAGTCATTGATTCCACTTCCTGTTTGAGGCAGCCAATAGCAGAAGTATCAGGCACCTGAATTCCACAGGATGATAAATGGTGGCCTGCAAGGGCCAAAATCAACATCCACAAGCAGCAACATACTGTGGTGGAGTATTGGTCGGTCAGCAGTAAGTGTGTCCAGGCCTCGAAGGGAATATGTAAACAGTAAAACAGGGTGCAACAGTGTGGTGTGGTGGGTGGAGTGGTTTATACACAGGACCAGAGCTACAAAGGAAGGTTCCCATAACCTGCAGTACACACTCCTGCAGCAGTAGGTAGGAGACCCCGTTAGAGGTCAACATAAGCCCTTACACAGAGACACATCATGGATGTCAAGTAGACCTGTGGTCCTTAAACTCAATTAGGACTGCCAAAATGTGCGGCAAAAATACATGTGTAAAAATACAAGTGGACCACATTTTTTGATATATATATATATATATATAGATAACCCAGTTCTCGTTCTGTGTACTTAGGATTAATGCACGACGAAAGCAATTTCTTCCAAAGCGACAGGAGACTAGGCCCGTGGTCAGGATAAATGAAATCACCTAACGCAGTTACCACAGCTCCGGCGCAGTGTTTATGTGGCCCTGCCTCAGCGTGAGCCCCGGGCCAGCCTAAGTGGCACTGGGAGTGTGTAGAGGTGGGTGTCCATAACCACCGCTAAGGGGCCCCTGGGGGCCGGACAGCAGAACAGGCAGGAGGATGTGGAGCGGAGATGAGTTAGACCTGAGGGAGGCTGTGGTGGAGATAAGAATCCCTCTGGGGCTTCCTGTGACCTACTTCCTGTCAGTTCCCCCCCACACACACCCCTCCTCCGCACACACACTAGAATGTCGGCCATTCTCTCAACGAAACTGGACTCCAGTGGCGTTTCACTTCTACAGGAGGATTAAAACCACTGAAAGCACAATACCCCCAACTAGAACAACAATTTGCATCAAAGGTCGCAAGGTCAAACGAAACTTTCATGAACTGACTGGGACAAGGACAAACAAAAACAAAAAAAAACTTTCCCACGGTATACATGGGCTGGGACCGAGCACATATTGCCTGCCACTCACCTCGGGGGGTATAGTTTCGAGACCGGCACAGTTTTCGTTGCATTTGTCGTAGACGAGGCGCAGCTTGCGGAAGAGCACGGAGAGCATGCGCAGGTGCTCCTGCAGTTTGCCCAGGCGGTCCTGGTGGGTGTTGGGGTGGTACGTCACTCCATTAGGGAGCTGGGGACAAATGGGTCGGTTAGGAGAACTAGTTTTGACATTCCAGGCAATGACCTGTGAACATAATGTACACCAATTCACCTTTGAAAACAAAAGCGGTCATATATGGATGGTCTATCACGATGTTGATTAGCCGACGTCAGAACTTCATGTCGAACATAGTGAGTAATAAGTAATAACTCGCTCTTATTACAAACACCACTGCTAGTATACTGTATAACGTCTATGCACCAGACTGCACTAAATCACAGGGTGCCTTTTGGTTTAACTTATCTCTCTGATCTGGCATACCTCTCAAAATATTGTTGTATCACAAACCATCAACAACTGTTCCTGTGGAATAATGTTTTCACCGGAAGACCTGTGCTTGTTCTGTCTGATAATGAACATCTCCTAAAACTTTAAACGACTGCCTCTGGGGTATGCATACCTGCAGAGAAAGTGAGATCTCTTTTATAGTTTTTCTTTTTTGAATTGAATAAAGAGCCTTCAATCTGAGAGCCAAGTTGCAACAACGCTGTTTATACATTGTGTGGCGAGGCGGCAACTTGTACTGCAATAATGTATTCCATATCTTTTCTTCTTCCCTCTGGTCTTGTTTTATAACAGGTTGCAGAAGGATCTTTTCTCAGGCACCAGACACCAGACATGAAAACAGAGGCTGTCCTGAACCTCTTCAGGGAACAGTCTGATCCTCGGGATGTGTCGACACGGGGGCACAATGAGGTTCAAACGCTTGGCTGGCTGGCTGCTGATGTAGTGGATGCTGTTTGAGAGGTGGGGCTGCACTACTGCTTGCTTCACAGAGAGAACAACTTTACCACAGGACAAGATTTGTCAAGTCAAGGATAAAAGCTGGAATAAAAGCAGTATTTTAGTGGCAGTGTCTTCAGTGTCACATGTTGCAGACTGTTTCCCTCTTTATTTAGTCTAAATATTGCCTGAAATCAAACGGGGTTTCCTCCGTCTTAGTCACGAGTAGGGAGTCAGGTGGTTGAGCGGTTAGGGAATCGGGCTAGTAATTTGAAGGTTGCCAGTTCGATTCCCGGCCGTGCCAAATGACGTTGTGTCCTTGGGCAAGGTACTTCACCCTACTTGCCTCGGGGGAATGTCCCTGTACTTACTGTAAGTCGCTCTGGATAAGAGCGTCTCCTAAACGACTAAAATGAAATGAAATGAAAATGAGTACAAATGGAGCAGAGAATAGAATTGGTTGAACTTGCATCTCAGTCTGCTCTGGCCACCAAACACAGGGACAATACATGTCATACTCAGTTACAGTTATCTGACACTGGGCGGAGAAGGAACTTCTATTTGGGTCGGCAGACGTAAGCCCATGTTAGACAATAACTTTCTAGGTGACAAAGAGTGTTACAAGTGATGGTGACTGTCTAGTGGGGACAAATTCCTTTTGTGTGTGTGTGTATGTGCGTGTGCAAGAGTTTGAAAAAGCTGAGAAAGACAGGACGTGTGTGTGTGTTCACCTGCATGTTTCTCAGCAGCTGGAAGATCTCCATGGTGCGCAGGACAATGTCCTGTACCGTCTCCTGGCCGATGCGACACAGAGACGCTGTGTTGACATCCCTGGCGGCCTGGGCCTGCTGCCCACCGAATGGCGCGGAGGTCATAAGGCCGGTTGCTATGGGAGGGGTTGTCATGGAGACGGCAAGAGGACCCGTAAGTGATTGATAGGTTAGTCTACATGGACAGACCTCGACATGCCTGGTCATCAAAGTTCCAAAGAGAAGGGAGGAAGATGAGAAAGAGCAAGTGAGAAGTACCAATAATCAAAATCTGAATCAAAATTTGAATATGGTTTTATTCGCCATGTTGTTTTACACAAACACGGAATTTACTGTGGCCAGAAGGTGCAAACAATAAACATATAATCATATACGGATCTTCAATCAACAATCAACAACAAAAGTATAAAAATAAGAACATTAAATTGATGAAAGTATGTTAATTGTGTGTTAAAATTGAATTTAAAAGAATTTGTAAGAAAATAGTGTGTAACATTTGCATTTGAGCCTTATATTAAAGAATAAGTGCATTTTGTATATGCAAGAACGTGTCAAATATAATTATTACATCCTTTTTGCTGCAGACTTAACATCAATCGGGAACTGTTAATACTATGTTACAATTTACAGAACCATACTGCTTTACAAAAAAACCATCTGACATGGAAAGGATGGCCAACACTGGTACTGTACTAGCTAACATAACTATCTGAGCCATGTGATTGCTATGATATGCCATGGTAATATGCATATTCAAATTCAAGCTATTGATCTCGTATAAACTTGATAACTGCTTCAATTACATACAATCCAGGAATGCAGGCATGCTAACGCGACGAACGTTAGTTACTAGTCTGTAGTTAGTTATAAATCCTGGCTATTTTTGTTAGCTACAGTATACTACAGAACTGTACGAGGCTGCAGCAAAAGTCAAGGTAATTTTAGTAAGCATTCTGCAAATTAATGAGCAACGTTGACGCGCAAAAGCCAGCTAGAACTTCTCTAAAGCTAAAACATTTTAAAAGTCATGATAATACCTGTGTTGTCTCAATAGTGGATGTTTAACATTTGTTTCTTCTTTTCTCTTCCGAAGAGCTCAATTGTATCGCGAGACTCCCTCTTGACTACATTATAGTAAGTATTCTAGTATGAGCGCAGCTGAATTCATTTTAAATAATCTTTTAGCTTTTGACTTGTATTTTTTAAACAAGGAATCACATGTTATCGCTAAATATTTAGAAGTATAATATTATTACAGTGTATTTGATAATACATAACATAATTAGCGTAAAAGGTGAACTAGTCTTCGAGCTAAAGCATATATTACGGTAGATTAGAACTCGCTGCTGTCCTTCATTTCGCATAGTTTAAAGCGCCACCTAGTGGTATTTCTTCCATCACGTTCCAAATTATTTTAGAGGATGCGCTTTATCAACCATTAGCATAATTGAACTACAAAATGGGACTCTTTTCGGTGTGGTCGTTTCTAGAAGAGTCACCAGTAGGACCCATATGAGCTTAAACATTGTGTAAAACTCAGCATTGGCAACAAATAGAAAATATGTTTATAAATCGTTGCTAGTGTAACATTTGCATCATAAATGACTGGGTTATGAAGCCTTTGGTAGCGATCTTTTTTCAAATTAAAGTATCAAATATGAAAGGTGCCTGAAATAGATACTTTCACTCATCCCGCTTACTGTGCCATGTTAAATTTCTGCTGTGAGTGACAGAGAACATAAGAGTCTCATTGAAGAAATGAAAGGCTTTGCCTTCAGGCTTGAGTGAAGCTGAAACTAAATTATAAAGCCTATTACTTAATTCCCATATTCACTCAAATTTAGGGTTACGGGGGACAGGGATGATTTCAATTTAATTTGATCTAGTATGGAGCTGGCGATAGTCATAGTAACCTAGATATTTTCTTATCTCCCTTCCTCCCTTTTCTGTCCATGACCCTGTCTTTTTATCCACTGAAACAGAAACAAGGTTGTTTTCATTTACTGCTTGCCACAGCTTAATTGCAGAAATAGTCTGCTGTTTAGTTTGCCATGATGAATGTGTGTTAACAGGCTGCTCTTCCGATGCTCCATCTGCCAGGCCATCTGAGACTTACTATTTGGAAATGGTAAGGGTTTTTTTCTCCCTCTGTGATCATCCAGCTCATTTCGGCTTGTGTAATTACAACTTCAGGGTACATTTTCAGATTTATGATTTCTGAAAAGCTTAGCAATACATGTGACTCTTTGAGATGAGCTTTATCCTTCTTGGTCTGCAATCTGGATTGTTAACATGTTGGCCTACAACAGAGCCCATATCTGATTACGTCCAAGCATATCGGCATCAGAGATAATAGTAGCACTAACCTTAGTCAGTAAATAATTAAGTATAGAGATACTTTGTCAGAAGCTCTCTGAAATGTTACAATTAATCACAGTTTCCTTTAACCCCATCAGCCAAACTTACCCTGAGAAATTTACTCAGAAAGTGTAAATGGTCAAATGTAAATGGTCAATTAATCAGTGGTTCAAAATGACGTTAAGTCATCTCCCAAGAGAGAGAAAAACACATAGTGAGACAAGCTTATAGAAAGACAGACAGGCAGACAAGCAGACAGACAGGCAGGCAGATAGACAGGCAAACAGACACACATACAGGCAGGCAGGCAGGCCTCTGTCTGAGGAGGGGAACGGGAACTCCCCTGGCCAGAGAGAGGAAAGGTGAGCCGTATGATGACTATAGTGCTGGGCGATATCAGGCTCAGACGGCTTATCTACCATACTCAGTCATCCCGCGTTTAATTAAAAGCACACTGATCTTGTTCTTCCAGGGCTAGGTTCATGGGGGGTGGGGGGTGGGGGGGGTACACAATAGCCTGCTCAGAGGGTGCAATCCAAAGTCCATAGAGCTACACTCAGCCCTCACCTCAAGACAGAAGTGGTCAGAGGATTAAAGAGTGGAGAGTGAGAGGAAAGTGAGGGAGGCTGGGAGGTAGTATGCGTGTGTTTGTGATGGCCGACAGGGTCTAGAGCCCCGCCGTCTCGCGTGCATTCCTTTGAGCATTACAGCTATGCAGTGACTGGGATAAAGGGGCTTTACTGTGTGTGTGTGTGTGTGTGTGTCAGTGTCTGTGTGTGTGTGTGTGTGTGTGTGTGTCTGTGTGTGTGTGTGTCTGTGTGTGTGTGTGTGTGTGTGTGTCTGTGTGTGTGTGTGTGTGTGTGTGTGTGTGTGTGTGTGTGTGTGTGTGTGTGTGTGTGTGTGTGCGTGTGTGTGTGTGTGTGTGTGAGCGAGGGAGGGAGGGAGGGAGGGAGGGAGAACTTGTGTGTCTATTGCAAAATGGCTGTGTGTTTGTGCTTGTGTGTGAGTATGTCAGGGCATGTGAGCAGAGTAGAGCGGGGTGCAAACGGCAAAGGTGCGGACAGCAAAAAAGAGGAAGGGTTGCATACAGAGGTTTGTGCGAGAGGTGAATAGGGAAACACATCTGATGAGTCATCTGTTGAATGCTGTCTGATAGCCAAGCCATTAGCCATAGGTGCTTATATGGGCACACATTCCAAATACTAGGTTGACATGGGACATGAAACTAAGTCAGGTTGCCATGATGCATACAAATAAGTTCAGCAAATGGGGATAACGTGACTATGCAGAAAACCAGTGGCCTACCTGAGGGCTATTCTAGCCTGTTTCATTCATCTAAAAGCAAGACCACACTGTAGCTACTACTCTGCAAAACATGATAAAATGACTCCAGTAGGGTAGGTAATCCCTCTCCATCCCCTTCAATAAAATGAACTTAGTTAGGAACAAGTAGTGTTAATAAAGATCTCCCAACCAGGGGAAGCGTCTGCTGTAGCAGAATGACAGACGTGTTTACAGGCCTCCTGGGAAACAAGATGGCCGACCCACTGCACTGACGACTTCCAGCTCTGGCTGAGGAGATTCCTTATAACCATACTTTGCTTTCACAAGGTCAACATTTATTGAAAGAGATCAACGTGGACAAAAAGACAATAGATCCTTTAGCGCCTGTTGCCAGGCAACCCTTATATTTGAGAGGAGATGATGATGACAGTGAGAGGGCAGAAAGAGTTCAATATTGTTTAACCACATTGACTTTTTATGAATGCCAGACCTAAAACACAATTTTACAAAGAACACTCATACTATTTCAACAACATAGAATGTACTGTCAGAGAGAATATGCTTCATTTTCGGTATCTTGGCTAATCTCAAAGTTTGACTATGACCATGCATTATGTCTAGAATTCCATTGGCAGTGATCCAATAACATTTACTTGGTACTGTAACCCAAACCTTCTGGATGTTGGATGTATACTTTTCATTTCGGACACTTATCTATAATAACCCAACCTGACCACTTAGTCTGATTGTTCTTTGTCCTTTGTATAGGCTGACATGGTTCCTTATTGGAAATTAATGACACAATATTGTGAGTACAGTACATTTTATTAATTTCACATGTTTTAAAGGACACAGTACTGCTAAAGGTGCAACACTTCAAAGTACAGATTATAATGAATCAAATGTATCTGCCATTTAAAAATCTGCCAAAATAGCCATCAGGGACATTCAGAATGACAATCAAATCTATGTATTAGAATGTTTACATAAGCATAAGCAATAGTAAATGTTCTTGTAAAAGAATATATGTTTTTCAAAACAACTACTTAAATAAACTGATAGGAAACTGTTCATCTGTGATTGTACACTTACTAAAGGCACAATCCCCTAATCTTTTAATCCTTACTTCTTTGGGAAAGTTTGAACAGAGGCACTGAGGTACTGTCATATGACAGTAGAACGACACCCCACTTGAGACAACATATCCATCCTGGACAAGATAAACCAGTTCTTGTGGTTTCATCAGGCTCCTCCTGATGTCTGGCTGTTCCTAAGGGCTCTGGCTCAGAAGGCTTCCCAGGTCGAAGCCTACATTGTGGGCTCCACACACAAGGTACACCCAGGCTTCTGGTCAGCCTGTTGCTCCATCTGAATGGTGACTGAGTGGAAGTTGTAGGTGGAGAAGCAGGCTTGGGTCATCTCCCTGAGAACTGGTTGGGAATCCACTGAGTCATCTATGGAGGAGGTAAAGGGAACTGACCAATCAGACGATACTTGAGACAGCACTGTGTTTCTGTCTGTGATAATGTGTGACACATTTGGGACACTTCTGGGACTCTGTGTCAACCTGAGGGAAAGCCTGAAAAACATTTTATCTATATTAACATACTACTGACACAGCAACCAAAGCCAAAACACAAGACCGTACCTATGGCCACATGAGCTGACAAGACCACCTGGTTCATGGTCAAGGCCCAGATGTGGAGGTTGTGGACAGTCTTGACCCCCTTTATTGCCAGGAGACGGTCCTTTACCTCACTGTACTTCACCCCCCCAGGGATACCTGAGGGGAGGGGTGGTGGGACGGGTGGGAGAGTAATGGGGGGATCAAAATAGAGAAGTGACAGTTAGTAGTCGAGTTGCATTACAGGTCATGTCCACGTACAGACTTTATCAGGATACCCCGTCTCAATATGGCTAACATCAACATCTCACAGAAAATACAGAGAGAAACTAAGAAAAGCATGGAGAGACAGAGAGAGAGAGAGAGAGAGAGAGAGAGAGAGAGAGAGAGAGAGAGAGAGAGAGAGAGAGAGAGAGACAGAAAGAGAGAGACAGAGAGAGAGAGACAGAGCACATCAGAGAGACTCCTCACCTTCCATCAACACTAGCAGGATGTCTCTCAGGATGGTGATGGTGGTGGCCAGAACAAACAAGGAGAAGAGGAACGTACAGATGGGATCAGCTATCTTATACTCCGGCTAGAGTACAGGCAGAGAGGGAGAGAAACCTTACATTGAAATATCAATAATTATTATTTTTATATATATAACTCATTTTTTTTTTTTATATGTAATATTTGTTGTTTCTATTTGCACACAACGGTTAACGCCAAAAACCCATTGGATAAGAAAGCTTACAGGAAGTTGATTTGGACTTTCTGATAAAAAAGTAGTATCCATTCCCTACAGAGCTGGCCAGCAGATCAACGTTATTGGGTAACTGAGTTGAATTGTATCAGATAGGTATGCACAATTAAGAATGTACACACAGACACCCTCAAAGCAAAGTCGCACCCGTTAATATCACGCTCACAAACAAATATTTGCAGTGACACAAGCCCCCCACAAGACACACGCATAAAACACACAGGATTCAGGATCTCTGACCTTAAAGAAGATGATGACAGCACTGACAAGCACGCTGATGCTCTGCAGCAGGTCTCCCAGCACGTGCACAAAGGCAGAACGCACACTGGCGTTAGCCTGGGCCCTGGCCTTCACCCCCGGCTCCGGTTTGGTCCCCTGGTGCTCAACGTCGCTGTCGCCATGGTCCCCGTGGGCATGGTTACTGTTGCCGTGGCTGTGGCCCTTGCCCTTGTCTTCTTTGGAACTGTGGCTGTGGCCGTGTCCGTGCGAGCTGCTGAGACCACCGTGACTGTGCCCGTGGCCAGGCTGGTGTAAGGTCAGCGCCATTCTGCCCCCCCACAGAAACCAAACAGAACCAGATGACTTATACTCTACACGGGCAGGGAAATCCCTGAGGAGAAATCCTCTGTTACGAAACTGACTGGGTGATACATATTTGTCAATCTATGATACGCACAAACAGCATGACTTCTGCATTTGGTCAACATGTGTGATTATATGTTAAGTGTAGTACGCTGGGTGGGGGAAGAAAGGGCCCCCTCTCTTACGGCTAATAAATGGAGTGGAGTAGCGGTCATGATCGGGGGACGTTGGTTTCGGGTTCACTCACATGATGTTGGCGAGCACGGCACAGCCGGACGTGATGAGCATGATGGTGCCCTCGATGACGTAATCGTCGTTGACGATGCGCTCTATGGCCAGGTAGACCAGCACACCTGTCACCAGCCAGATGGTGAAGACGGACAGCAGAGCCCCCAAGATCTCTGAGGACACCAGAGGGAGCAGAAGAAAAGGAAAAGGGAGGGAGGGGAAAGGAGAAAGGGGCGGAGGAGGAAGGAGACACGTTTGGAGGAGACCAGTGAGACAATGACATGATGACACTCTCCGGAAACAACCCGAGGTAGATGAACACGGATGAGGATCCTGGTGAGGAAGAGGAGCGTTACCGGCGCGGTGCCAGCCGAAGCTCAGTCTGTGTGTGGCAGGTCTGGAGGAGAGCCACAGGGAGAAGAGGCTGATGATGAAGCTGATCAGGTCCACGAGTAAGTGGGCAGCATCGGTCATCACCGCCAAACTGCCCGCAAAATAACCTCCTGGAGAGAGGGAGAGAAAGAGAGAGAGGGAGAGAGAGAAAGAGAAAGAGAGAAGTGGCACACTGCCAAGGTGCTGGAGATGGGGGCATGGACTATACGATGATTGTGTGTGTGTCATTCTCTCACCTAGGATCTCTCCTATCATGAACACCAGGCAGATAACTGAGACCACATAGAGTCTCTTTCGGGCCTGCTTCTTCTCTTGCTCTCTGCTCTCCTGAGCCAGACTGTTGTCATGGCAATGCTTAATGTCCCCCCCATTTTTCTCCAGTCCTTCATCTGTTGAAACACTGAAATAAAGGGAGGGGGAACAACCACATAAATAAAGATCATGAGAGTCGAGTAATACCTTAATAAATCCAGGATGAAAAAATTAGCTTTTAGATTTATTGTAAAAAAAATAGGTTTAAATAGCAAAGGTGTATTAACTTAGTAAAATGAATGTACTACGGTTGTGAAGCTTCTGTGTGTGTGTCTGTCCGTGTGTGCGTGTGTGTATGTGTGTATGTGTGCCTGTGCGTGCGTGTGTCAAATTTGTAATATAGCATTGGATTATTCAATCGGATAACATGAATTTAGCTTGTTCTTCAACCCGGGGGCGCAACCGGTGATGGACAACCGCTGTTGAGGTCACAAGCTTGAAGCGAGGGGAGTAGGCTACTTGAAAGGTCGATGTTTGCGCACTGCTAATACCAGACCCTTTAGATCCGTGTGTAAAGTGTTGTGTAATTCAGAAATAGAGAAGGGAACGTGAGCAAAGACACAGACAAAAAAAACACATTTTGTCGGTTCAACACTAAATTAGTTTAGATATTTTAAAATATTTACAAAACTTTAAAAATACAAATAAATCCATATTAATTCAGATTTGGTCTCAGTAGGCTGGTGTGAGGATTAACCTGTGCAAAGTCCAAATAACTTATTTTATGAAGATTGTAAGAAGATACGTTGCATATCAACTGAACTAACTTGAATAGTCAATTTAAATGAATACACCTAAATTATATATTTTTTAAATAATTTATTCAACTTTACCTTCCCATGGTGATGGTATACATATTGCCTTTTTTCTCCGTAACCAGGTGACTTTTTTCTGGGTCCTTTTTTCTGAACATGATTCTCAAAGGAATTCTAAACCTAAATAAAAAAAATATCTGAACAACTACAACAAAACTAAAACAACAAAGTTGTTATCTTGATATAGTATATTAGTAGATATTAGTATATTAAAGTGTTATTTTTTGTTCCGTCCGATCATCATATCAACGTAGAGCACTTTCCTCAAGAAGGTGTGCGCCTCAAAGTGTTATTTTTGGTGTAGTCCCATCACCAAATCAATTTAGAGCGGTGTCCTCAAAAAGGTGTGCGCCTGCAAGATCCTTAATCCTTGTTTCGATTCTCTCACATGATATTTGCAAACATACAAGTTATGGAGTAGCCCAGACTTGCCAAACCGCTTGAAGCATCTCAGCCTTGTGACGAAGCACCGTGTGCAAATAGCCGCTTGCAGAACCCTGTAGCCTTCCGTTAGGGTTGACTGAAGAAAAGACCCACTGTGTAGAAAATGTAGCCATAGACAGTCCATAGGCCTACAGTCAATAGGCTATTCCTCACTGATAACTTTCTGAATGGTCAATTATCTTTCAAATGTAAGCGATATTGACTGTAGGCCTAATTGCCTGAACTTTGATTTAACACGTGTTACAGTTACAGTTACATGCATAAAGTCGCATGTTGGTGATTGGTGATTACTTACTTACTTAAATTAAGCTTTATTCCTGAATAAGCAGAGTGAATTAATAAACGACAACCACACGCATCATTCATTTCACACCCATTAGTCTTCGTACATTTCGGACAACATTCAGAGATCTAGATTTGGAGAAAACATTTAGCAAAAGTGCCACATGAGGGCGCTGAAAACCGAATGTTCGCTTGAATTTGGGCTCAGAAAAGATACAATTGGCCAAGACTATTCTATTCAAGACAAGTCTATTCTCATTTATGATTCTCCTTTAGTTTGGTGGTCAGAAAGTGGAGGATATTTGATTAAAAAAATATCTGTGAATGCCAATGGCATTGATATCATTTGTCTTGATTTACAACTTTCTTTGAGGCGTTGCTAGGTGCTTTCTGGTGGCAAGGGGGAGACAGTGCAGTGATGTCACATCGACGCTGCTACATTGGCTTCATCAGACCTCCCCCTTCAACTCCCCTCTTTTTCCCCCTAAAAGGGAGGTGTGTGTATGTGTGTGTGTGTGTGTGTGTGTGTGTGTGTGTGTGTGTGTGTGTGGTAAACAACCAGTGAAGCTGACCGGACAATGCCAAGGAGCTGACGTCAACCTCAATGCGTCACGCAAACGCCCGTCTGACGACACACACACACTGTGCCAAAGAATGGGATGTGTATGTGTGTGTGTATGAAAGGGGGAGGTGTAGAGGAGTTCCTCCTAAGTTTTAAGTCCACAGCAGAAACACTAGAGAAGGACAAGTGAAGCCAGAAGAGAGAGAGAATTCTGTAGACAACGCTGTATCTAGCTACAGCTGAAATAAACTTAGTACATACACAGGAAGTGTATCTAAAAAGCATAAGGAACCCTATATTAAAACCTAGGCAGACTTCCAACCAGGACAGTGATCTGTTGTGTGAAGAAACCAGTGAACTATACCATGACGGAGATGGTCCTGACCAGACTGAGAGACTTCTCATGTAGAGTTGCCACATTCGATGAGTCAGCCGGGTCCGGTGTGTGCAGGGACCCCCGGACCAGAGACTCGTCTCCAGGGGAGGGGGTACCGAAGGTGGGCTGTCCGACTGGAGGGACAAGCCCCTACAGATTGGACATAGAAAGTGCACTGGCCTGGCTTCGTAGAGAACTGGTAAGCATCACTGAGAATTTCTTTCTTTTTTTGACCAAGCTTCTACTTTCTTGGTTATGTACTTTCACTGTACAGAGAAACCTTGTCTATTATTAAAAGGCAATGTTATTTCATATTGTATGGTTTACTAGGGACGGTTCAATTTTATGATAAAAAATCATATTCTTGTCAGTAACATAATTCATATTTGTAAAAGTGAAAATTGCTATACTTAGTGCTGTTAAAACCTAAGTTCTTTACAGCATAGTGTGTGCTCTCCTCCAGACATTTTTATTGGCTACCAGATCTTAAGGTCAAGACATCAAATCTTTTTGGTGATTCAAAACGTCATTGTGTTGGGGTGTCATGTCAGCGCTTGTGCTTTGAATAAGATGTTCGGGCTGGGCGGGCAATGTTACGATGTCACCCTCTCTTCAAGTCCTCACCCCCTTCTGTCACCAATGCAGAGAAAGCCTATTGTCAATGATTAATATATCACTTGGCATTTAGAGTATTTGGCCAGACAGATCGCTATGGCAACCTAGTGTCCCAAGCACATAGAACACAACAAACCCAGGCGTCAGATGGAAGGCACACAAAGAGGCACAGTGGTGAGGGTAGAGGGTTGGAGACTGTAGGCCACTTTGACAATGTTGTTCTGGCACTAAACTGGCTCTTGGTGTTATGGGAAATGCTCTCATGGTCTAGTGGCAACCCTTGGGTTTGGCATCTTGAAGCTTGAAGACACCAAAATCAACCTTAGTCTAATGTGTTGATGGAGGCAATTTCTCACTACACAAACACAAATTAAAAAACTCAATCCAATTACATTCACACTCTAGAGAGCAATGTTTGCCAGGCTTTTAACATGATGTGATACAGGGGTCTATGTCCCCTCTTTTGTCCCTGCCCAGGTCCAGCTTCTAAGTCTAGCATTCAGTTCCCCATTGTGCCTGGGCTGCTAGGTAGTACAAATAATGGAAACATCCACCAAGTAGAACCATTGGATCATTAGATTTCATCAAGTCTGATGGCTCTGCATTCATTGGTTGCCATGATGAAGGAGAAAGCAGAACGTTTAGAAGGAACAATAACTTGTATAGTATGTTCCTGGATAGCCCAATAGGTTCACCATTAAATGGTTGAGAGTTTGGTTTGCACTGATTGTAAAAAGGGCACACACGCACACAAACACACACACAAGTTAAGTTTAGCCAAGGTGATGGCGGTGGGGGGAGGGGTGCAACCTTTACTCAAAGGAAAGTTCATGTTTCTTCTTCTTATCCGTGCTTTAACAAAAGATTGGAAAACCAGCCTCTTTCAGCGCTAGCCCAGTCCTAGCTCAACACCGTAATTAACGGGGAATGAAATGCAGATTGGCAGAGATGTTTCTTTGTTCACACATTCCTTTTTCCTGGGACAAACTAGAACTCTGAGAGTGGTGGAACTCAGAATATTCTATTCTCACAATACAGGCAATTAAACTGCCTCTCATAAAAAAAAGACAAGAAAGACGCTTTGGTAAATGTACATTAGCATGTGAAAGACACAGCCCTGCAAGTCTTAATCAACTATGTTAATTTGACAGATGAACCTGTGTGTGTGTGTGTGTGTGTGTGTGTGTGTGAGTGTACTGTACGTGTGTGCGTATGTGTGGATCGTGCTGTGTCAGAGCTGACGTGCAGTATCTCCACTCTCCTCAGATGGAGATGCGTTCTCAGGACCAGGCACTGATCCGGCAGCTGATGGATCTCCACACTGGCATCCAGGAGCTCAAGCTGGAGCTGTCAGAGGAAGAGGAGGAGCCAGAGGAGGAAGAGGAGGAGCCAGAGGAGGAAGTCTGCTCGGACTCAGGGAGTGAAGCAGGGGCCAGTAGCTATTATACAAGCTCGGGTGAAGTCAGCTTCTCGTCCTGTCTATCCACACGTATGACCCCACCTCCTGTTACTTCTCTACCCAGAAGGCTTTGCAGCAGAAGGAGCTCAGTACCTTAATCCATCGAACTGTATCAACAGTAACAACAAATGTCAATGTAAAGGGAATTGGAGGCTTCCCAGTCTAATCCCAATGTCATCTACTGTACAGTCACATCATGGTGGCATTGACAAAACTCTCACACAAACATAGAGTGACTGTGCCATATGCTGTTGGTCATTGTTTTAATCTGTCGGTAGATAGGCAGGCAGACAAATCTTAAAATACAAATAATTTGTCAAATTTCCTAAAAGATCATAAAAATGTTCACAATGTACACAATCTGAATGAAACGAAAGCTATTTTCTGATTATTTAAGGTTATTCACCTTTCATTGTAAATCTTGTGGCAGATATTTGTCGAGAATATTATGGCCCAATGTTTTTTAACAAAGCTGTTTTAAAATGGCTGCTATAGAATAGAATATCACAGTTTTTAATCATAGGCATAGTTTGACTAAGGGCAACCCTAATTGCCTTTGAGGGAATAGTCAATTGTGTGTGTGTGATGGTGTGTTAGACTTTTCCTGAGAAATGGCTAATAGTGTTCCCACTAAATGTAAAATATGTAGTCTAACTTGTTGGATAAGACCAACAGGAGGCAGTTCAGATGAGAACTGTTTACTGTAATATTCTGTGCATAATTCCTCGTTCCTGTAGTCCTTACAACCCCATGCTTGGGTGTGGATCCTGACTGACACTACAGTGTGTCTCAGTGAGTGAATAGGCCTCCCTGGTGGTGACTGCAAGTGGAATGCCCCCCCCCCCCCCCCCCCCCCCCAGATGTATCAGGTTCATGAAAGTTAAATGGGCCGGTAATGGAACAACCAGGCCTTGTTGACACTGTTGTGTTGTCACCGCAAGGACATTTGAGAAGGTATTTTCGCAGAATGAGAAAAAATATGTTTATATATCTGTCCTTATTATGGAGCTTACGTTTCTGACAGGTACTGTAAGTACAAACAGTATGTCATCCCCAATAAAGAGAATAAAACCAAAGTGATGTACACAGCCCATTTATTCACATCTGTAAAAAGCATGTCCTCAAGCCATTCCATTCTTGTGGTACTTAAAGACAGTTAGAAGACATTTACATTTAGTCATTTAGCAGACGCTCTTATCCAGAGCGACTTAAAGTAAGTACAGGGACATTCTCCCAGAGACAAGTAGGGTGAAGTGCCTTGCCCAAGGACACAACGTCGTTTTTCACAGCCTGGAATCGAACCAACAACCGTCTGATTAATAGCCCGACTCCCTAACCGCTCAGCCATCTGACCCCCCTGAATACAATACATACGTGGAAAGCCATATCACAAATCCAAGTGTTGGTTTATTCTCCATTAAGCATAGCACAATCATGCTAAAGGACATGGAACACCATACACATTTGTATGCAAATTTCATAGGCACTCTGTGAGATGGAAGGTTATTGCAATCAGTCCATACACAAGCCAATGAAGGGCTCCAGATATGTGACCAATGTATCACACATGCAGTGAGTGCGACCTTTGACTGTGGTATCATTCCATCCATCGATGCCACGTTGATATAAAACACTTCTATGGATTTCCACTAAAGAATGTCCCAGTCCCATCGTGGGCTCCAGTAAGTTAGGTCCACTCAGTCCCCACTCTGGGAATGTTCCTCAGAGCAGATGCAATATGGCAGGGGGAGGTCAGTGGTGTTCCTCCTCCTTTGGCTCCAGAGCCCCAGACATACAGATACTTTCCCTCCTGAGTCTCTGGATCTCCGTGTTGAGGCCCAGGAGTGTCTGGGCTAGCTGCCGGTCCTGGGAGCGCATCTCCAGCTGCATGGTTGTGACAGGAGGAGGTATCAGTGACTCGGACCCAACACACCCAAAAGCAGATGGGTTGACAAGCACATGGGCACACACTCAAACACATGATAGTCACAGGCGCAATGGATTTACAAACAAACATAAAGGCGTACATTGAATGGGTTGTCTGTAGGAATCTATACACCTACCAGTTCAGACCTCAGCCAGGTTATAGCTCCATCTATCTTCGCTCTCCTCAGCTCTTCGTTGGCTTGGTGGCTCCTGTCGATGCTCCTGATGGGGCCAGCACGAGGACCAGACCCCGAGACGTCGGCAGGGTCCCCCGTCGTCCTGAAGGCGTCAATCAGTTTGTTCTTTATGTTCTCCAGAACCAGCGAGGACAAACTGTCCTCACTGTGACTGTCCCTGTTCATGCTGCGTGTGTGGGTGTTAGTTCTTGTCCTCTGTGTAGAATGACGTTTCTTTCCTCTTAACACCTGCTGCCTTCCTTTCTTTCCTCCTTTCTTTTGCTCTTCCACTTGTTCAGCTCGACATGGCCCTCTGTTCTCTCTCTGTGTGTCCTCCCATCCAGTCTCTCTCTCCTCCTTGTCTCAGTTTGTTGTAGGAATAAGACTGCTGACTTTCAGCAGAGGTTTGTGTGCTCTTTTCCAACAGCCCAGCTCATCCCATTCCCTGCGTAGTGTGGGACCAGGCAGTTTTGTTCCTGTTACTATGGAAAACCAGCCCTCCGCCCGCCTGCACCCCTCCCTTTGGTAACCCCAATAAGAATGGTGGAGGATCTTGGACAAAGACTATTGTTGCCTCCAAAAGAACTGAAAAGAGCCCCCCATTCACTCTCTCCTTCAAATCCCGCCCCCATAGACTTTTTGTTTGAGAGGTGCAGTGCAGCTCCTAGTTCTGCAGTAAAGACCAACTTATGTGTGTGTGTGTGTGTGTGTGTGTGTGTGTGAATGAATGTGTGTGTGAAATGTATCAAACCTCAATGGCTGACAATGAAAGTCCTCAACAGGACTCTAATGCCCTCTAGAGACAGGCAAGTTGCTCAGAGACACACAGACACAGAGGCTTGGTGTGGTCCAATTGAGAGCCACAAAGGCCATCCAATAGAGAAATGTAGACAGGTCCTTTGTGTCAAAAGTAAGTCCATTCCCTTTGGAGATCCTGGATGGGTTTTTGGCATAGTAGCACAGTCATTCTTGACTTTTCAAAAGTGATGACACTGAGTCCAGTGTATTCTCTTTCCTGACATATATAGGACAGAAAGGGGTTTCTAGGAGACACATTTGGAAGGGCACTGGAATAAAGATTGTTTCCCAGGGCAGTTCTCCTCAGTAAGGAAGTATTTTCAGTCATATGTCTATTTTTTAAGCTTGATAAAAGAGCTGAAAGACACAAATGGAGAAAACAAAAGAAGGATATTAGAATCCAGGACAAAGAAAGAGTTTAGGCACAAATGGTGATATGGTCAAGATAGTGTTGCCTGTGTAATTCCCTTATCCGCTGGAAAACACACATTCAATCTAAATTATGACAGACTCCATAGATATCCCCATACCCAACTGCTCCTGGCAACTCAGAACTGTCCTTATAACCCATCCGAGGGGCTCCCTATTGGCTTATTTTGGCAACTGTTAAGACTGTAACAGCAACAGATGCCATGACACGGTGATTATTGACAGGTTTGAGTGATGCACTTGGCTGCCTCCTAGTGGTATTTTGCAGTGGAAGCCTTGGTGGACACAGCCACTTTCATGCACCTGCAGTTAGGGTGTCTCTAAAGCAAGATCAAATGAACCAATACAGCAAGAAACAGGAAATATGCTGATAGCTAGTGTACTTTTGTTAGATTTTTTTTGTTGCAAATCCTAATATTAATTTTAATATTAATGGGAGTTAGGTGGCTGAGCGGTTAGAGAATCGGGCTATTAATCAGAAGGTCGCTGGTTCGATTCTGGCCATGACAAATGACGTTGTGTCCTTACATTTAGTCATTTATCAGACGCTCTTATCCAGAGCGACTTACAGCAAGTACAGGGACATTCCCCCCGAGGCAAGTAGGGTGAAGTGCCTTGCCCAAGGACACAACGTCATTTTGCACAGTGGGGAATCAAACCGGTAACCTTCAGATTACTAGCCCGACTCCCTAACCGCTCAGCCACCTGACTCCCGGGCAAGGCACTTCACCCTACTTGCCTCAGGGAGAATGTCCCTGTACTTACTGTTAGTCGCTCTGGATAAGAGCGTCTGCTAAATAACTAAATGTAAATGTAATGTAATGTAATTTGCCACCGACCAAACAATAAGTTACGTCTCCAATAAATACAGTGGAAAGCCTCTAGCCTATGATTTTTCAGCTAATATCAAAAGATAACCGACGATACGACATATTATGTAGAATTATACACACAATGTGCAAACATTCAACAAAACACTTCTTCCCCCCAAAATGTTTTAATTACTTCCGATACGAAATTGACCGCGTGACATGTTAGACCAATCCACAGGCTCTTGCACTCTTTATAAAGCGATCGACCTCCTTTTCCGGTCTCTCTCTTCTCCATGTGACATGAAGTTAGTCTGTAAGTAAAGCGTTAGCATGAGTGAAATGTGTATTTTTATATACGTGTACGTAAATATTAGTGCTTCTATACGTGCGAGTTATCGCTTTTATGCTGAGTTTATGGATGCGGATTGAGTTTTTTTTAAATTCCGTATATACTTGCACATAACGCCACGTGGGCTATGAATAACGTTGCGGCCCTTATCGAAGACGATTCAGTAAGCTTGATTTTCTTGAATCGGTCAACAAAGGAGCCAACAGTATCATCTTTTGCCGACGGTCGCTGTGTAGTTAACATGTACCTTTTCAGCAACATATTGGAAAAGAACAATAAACCCGTAAACAAATCTGCTAGGTGGCCTGTTACTGTAGCTACTTGGCTAATCATCACCGTTCTCTTTCAGGGGGTACGGGAGTGTGTACGTCAAGTCATTGCCAAATGGATGTGCTGCTTCAACCAACAGGTATTTGACGTACATAGTTCATTGACTAGGCACCTATCGAAGCCGTTCATGTTATCTCGTAGCAAAGAACGGTCAAAAGGATGCCAAAATGATAACTTTCACCGACGGTCGCTGTTCAGTTCTATTGTAACTGTCTCAGCAACATTAAGGGGAAGGACACTAATATTGCCGTGCCTGGTTCATAATGTCAAATGCAGCGTGTATTGCTTGTTATATTCCATTTTCCTTTTGTAGACCTAAGAAACCTTGATCCGACCTGAGTTCAATTCTATGAAACTGAGGACATTATCAAGGTATGATTATCTTAAATTGCTGCACACTTCAGACTGGCTGTGATGACACACTTGCCCTCACTGAGAGCTTGCTCTATTATGAGAACCCTTAGTACTCTACTGAGCCATGTCTAGAAAATGAATACATTTGTTGTTCACTAAGCCCAAAAGATGGCATTACATTCTCTTACTTGACTGTTTCTCTTGCAGGATCAGTGGATACAATGTGACGACCCAATGGATTTTAAGGTAAAATCCAGACTGTTAACTTGTTTTTTGCTGGCTATGATGACACACTTGCCCTCACTGAGAGGATTGCCTCGATAATGATAATTCTTATGTACTCTTCTGAGCCAACTCGTATCAGATGACCTCTATATATACATGCATATTAAATAATCACAGCCCTAACATGTGTCTTGTATTCCATTAGTGATGCCATGGAGACGACCCTGTCCGCTGCCATGGATTTGGACTGGGCTGAGACGGAGGACTGGTAAGTCGAAACAGCAGGGTCCCTGGTAGCCTCCCTACCTCATGGCAGCATGCAATCCTAAGGACCGGAGCTCTCCTGTAGCCCCTGGTTCTCCAAGTGCATGCCAGAGCAACGGGGAGTCTTTGACTGTCACGGCCTTCCCGTGCCTTTGGCAGTCACTCTACTGTCCAACACGCTTGTGCAGAACCAGATTGTGGGGTCCATTGTTGTGGATGTGTCTACTTTGCTTGCTAACGTGTTTGGTTTTGCCCTTCAGGCTCCTACCCGAGGGTCCTTCATGTGGTGGAATCTTCGGCCTTAAACAGGTATGATCACTTGTTTGTGGTGTCAAGTGTGTTTATGGTGGTCTGTGATGATACCCTATTATTGTGACTGTTGGATGAAACATGCGGATATGGGACTGAGATCAGGGATGCCCTGATGCTGCATTGCCTTGCTGATGGGGGAGATTTTCATGTTCCGTCATCCCTTCTTCCAGGTGTGACGTTCCGACCTGTGGCCTGTGCTGGGTTCAGATTGATGGCCAATTGAACATGTTTAATAAATGAACCTAAACAACTATGCTGGTCATCTCTTCACTGCAACATGCTGTAATGTAACCTAGTGTGTGGGTAACTGGTGCTTTTTAATTACTAATACTTTGACAAATGCAGGTGTGAGACTTGATTTGTTAATATAGACGTTCTATAGACCTTTTTTGGAACGGAACACCCGTGTCCCAACTATTGTTGCATCGGATGCTCTGTCTACACTGACAACGTCAAACTATGACTAGATGTGCTATAGAGCTTTCAACGCGAGCGACAAATGGAAACGGTGTCCGACCAAATCTACCTGCTTAGTCGCATACAGTTGGGACACGGTGACAAGTAGGGGTGGTGAGTATTTGAACCAGGGGTACCATGTTTAGCAATACTCAATGGTACACATGCTTACCCACAGAGCCAGAGTTCCTGCAAAGTTACTTTCTACAAGTATAATTGCCCTTCTGACACTATGCCAAAGGACATTTGTTTCTGCTAATGCCAAGTTATAAAAATTCTCTGCTTTCTAATACTTAAATCCTTCAGCCAACTTAACTTGTGTAAGAACTCATTCACAAGTGACTAAAAATACTTTTCTTGAATATACATTTCTGCAATACGGTTAAATAAATCTACAGCTCACTGACTAGGGGTGGGAATCTTTTGGTCTTGGTCACGATTCTATACATTTATTCAAATCCGATTTCGATTCAATGTATGTTTACACACTTGTGGGAATCGATCTGAATTGCTAGAAGACAATTGCGATTCATTGAATTGATTTCTTCCCCCCCACCCCTAGTGCCAAAGTACATATTAACAATGAAACAAAACCATAATGGAGTGGGTTTCCAAATTTATTGTCCTGATTTATTAAGCATTAGCTTAACTTACATTTTACTGCATGGTCCTTTAACTCAGATACATATTTACATAAGGCAGCATTAAATGGCATTAACTGGCACATGTAAAGTCAACTTGAAATACTTGACTAATTTCATGGCAATCATGTAACTGAATACAATGAGTACTGGCAACAGTGCTAGTATGGCTTAACCTGCCAGGTCAGGAGCATTAAAAAATACAAATCCCTGCGAGTAGTTCAGGTGAGCCTGGTTAATTCAGTCCTGTTCATGTGTTTATACATCACCTGAACACTTAGATTGGCTAAAGATATGTCACCTCATCCAGTAAAATATACATGGAGCTATAAGGCTTGGCATTCCTATTTCATCTCCCGGGAGATTGAGGTATCTGGGATGAAGTTGCCCTCAGAGTCTGGACTGCTGCTGCCGCTGTGGTCACTGTACGTGTCCCTATGGAGGGGGGGGAGAGAAGAGACAACGTTACACCTTATTTCACCCAAGCACTTCTACAGCATTCTGTTGTGCCTTAAACAGTCAACATGGTGAAACAGGATCTTAAATTTCATAACTACATTCAAGTTTGATGTCATGCAAGTATTTGATTGAGTATCTGATTCACTACCCACACACCAGCTGTCTTTTTTGGGAGTTATTCATCCATTTATGGGCATCTTCCCATAGAACTAAAACAGCGCAACATGTTTTCCCACACAATGTCCCCACCAAAAGGCATTCAAATGTGTAAATGGGGATCCCTGGGCAGTGGAAACGAGCACAGAAACTGGAACAACGTAGGGGTGGTTACCGTGGAGACAGGCGGCAGTTCTTCTGGAGGTAGCCCTGCAGCTTCCCGGACGCAGCCAGCAGCAGACCGAAGTACGGTGGGGAGGGCTTGATGGGGCGGGACGTGAACTCAGGGTGGTACTGGACCCCCACAAAGTACGGATGTTCTGAGGAAACGTGAGGGAAAGACGAGCATCTTACCGGAATCCCAGTCTCCATGTGACCTTGCAGTCTTACATGGTCATTTATCCGAAAGAAAAATACAGTGTTATTCCGGAAATAAATGAACTCACCATCCAGCTCTATGATCTCCATCCTCTCTCCTTCCACATCTTCCCCTACGAAGTGGAGGCCCTTTGCAGCAAAGTGCTGCTTCAGCTCTGGGTTGACCTGTGCAAGGGGGCCAACACGATCACTAACCACAAAGGCCAATTGAAAAGAAATTGCTAGGCTCAACCAAGAGGTCTAAAACTTATTATAGTGCAACCAGATAAAAAAAAAATCAATCATTTGACCTATTCACAAACCTCAAATCGGTGTCTGTGTCTTTCATCGACATACTCAACATCTCCGTAAAGCTTTCCTGCAATGCAAAGCCACGCAACCATTCAGAGAGCTCGTTCATTTACGCCGTCATTACAATGTCACATGGTGCCAGTTGCTCTTACGCAATATGCTGTTGGTGCTCTTGAAGATGGTCCGTCTCTTTCCAAGCCTCATGGTCCCACCCATTTGGCCAGGATTGTGTTCTGGCATCTCAATCACCTGGAACGATCAATAAGGAACCGGTTTGACGATAAACAAGACCTGTCATTGAAGGACAAATCTGTCCTGTGTTTGAGAGATAAGACTTACCACTGGGTGCTTAGATTCTGGGTGAAATTCTGTGGAGTTGGCATCTGAGGGAAAACACAAAAAAAAATTGTGACCGTTACCATACCTGTTATATGACCACCAAGAACCACTGATGGATGAATTATCTGTAGTGTGTGTGTATTTGAAAAATTGACCATACCTTTCCAACCCAGAACATCCCTGGCAAACTCACACACGGCCAGCTGCATACCCAAACACACACCTGCCCAAAGAGAAGAATCAGCTGTGGGGTCAACGATGCTGGCACCATGGCTTGAGATAATGTGTCAACATGCAAAAAAACAGCATCTCTTCTATTTTGGTTCTCCATAATCGCATTAAAAGTCTTAAGTCGGTTGCTGACACAACATCGCCTGTTGTTGGTACCTAGAAAGGGTTTCTTCTGTTTCCTGGCCCAGTTGATGGCGTGGATCTTTCCCTCGGTCCCTCGGACACCAAACCCCCCCGGAACCAAAATACCGCTAGGCAGGCAAGACAACAACAACACAATGTCACAACGTTATTCTGCCTCCCCATCTGTGACCTCTTCAATGGAGCTGGTGTACTCTCCCCTCCTTCCTAAACTCACTCTGCACTGCAGAGCTTCTGCCACGCCTCATGGTACTTCACTGGCTCCTCCTGCAGCTTTTCTGGCTCCAAGTCTGCAGAGTCTACATACTAACCGTGAGAAAGAAAGAGACCAAGAGGATCGAGGGGAAAGAAAGATAAGGGAGAAGAAAAAAAAAACTAAGCGGGGTTGCTAGTTTTAGCTGGCGATACCATCTGGTGTGTAGCTTGCGGTTATGTAATTGATGTCTTGTTAAGTAGTTGAATATGTATGCATACTCATGAGCATTTCTCAATCTCTGCAAAGGATCACCCAAAACAAACTCCTGTAGATGGTTACCTTGACCTCCAGTTTGTGGCTGATGGCTAGAGCTGAGTGCTCCAATGCTTTGATAACTGAGGCGTAGGAGTCTGAGAATTTGGTGTACTTCCCCACGAGTGCTATAGAGCAGTGTTCCAGCAATCTGTCTGACCTAGAAAGAGGATGACACACACTTTTTATCTACAGCTACGCCCTCACAGAATCCACCAGACGGTGGAAGGGCTGCATTACAGAGTATGAGACATCAAATTGAAGAAGTGGCATTTAACAGCAGAGATTTATTCAAAAAAAATAAAATAAAATGGCAAACGCATATAGTCCTGGAGGCTGGTCCACGTCCACACACCTGTCTGACATCTCCTTCCACTTGGTGAGCATCTTCCTGGGCCGCGTCTCGATGGGCATCTCCAGCCTGCGGGCGAAGTAGCCCACCACACCCTGGTCCTCCAGCAGGAGGGGCACCCGGTAGATGGACGACACGTCATGGACACAGATCACCTGGGAAAGGAGGGAGACCGCAGATGAATCATAAACAGTGTTGTGTTCATCCACCACATCCAAAGTATGCAGCTGAACGGAAAGGCTACGGTACCTGTTCTGGTTCCACGTGGCAGAACATGGAGATCTTCTCTTTGACCAAGTTCTCCAGCGGAGTGGAACAGCGACACATGATCTGTTGGAAACACGGTTCTATTAGCCGGGCAATCTTTGCCATAGACTCTACGCCAGCGATGGCAGAGGAAATCATGATGAGCGATGTAAGATCCTGTTGGAAACCTCACCAGATCGGGGGACAGGCCCAGTCCTCTTAGCTCCCGGACACTGTTCTGGGTTGGCTTGGTCTTCTGTTCTCCTGTAGCACTGGGCTAGAACACCCCCCGACAGAGAGAATAAATGCATTGGCACTGTAAAAAACCCTATAAACCCTAACCCTAACCGCACATCAAAAAGCATATACCACTTGCTGAATGGCTACTCTAGAGACTGAAAGAAGTGTGTGTTTGTGTCTGTGTGTGTGAGGGTTTATATACTAGTACAGTCTTACCTGTGGTATGAGACTGACATGGATGTTGCAGAAGTTCTCTTTCTTGACCTTGAACTGGAACTGTCTAAAGGCTTCGATGAAAGGCATGCTCTCAATGTCCCCTACAGTGCCCCCTAACTGCAGAGGCAAAAAAAAAAAATGGTGAGTGAAGTCCCAAAGACAGACAGCGTCTTAAATGTTGAGTGACATCCAGCTTGATATCTCCATTCATACAAGTGGCAGTGTAAGACAAAAAGGGGGCGTTTGTGTTGTGTTACCTCTATTACACACACTTGGGGTTCCATGTCGTCATCATCCACAGGTATCTTGGCCTGGCGCATCACCCATTCTTGGATGGCATCTGTGATGTGTGGCACCACTGCATTGACGAAACAAGGCGGCCGGTTCATCATCTCAATTCAATTAGCTTCATCAGTATGTATCAGAATGGCATACAATACATTTCTTCTGACCATTTCAACTGTCTGCATTCAATGTGGCTAAAGTATTTCTTATTTTTAATCACCTTTGACAGTACATCAATACTTGCGTTTTTATTTTTTCGTTTTTTTAAATTTAGCTATGACTGACTGCAGTATAAACTCAAACCCATGATAATTTAATAAAAAAAATTTTTTGAAAAAGAACAGCATAACTACTGTTCCTCAGGAAGGAGAAGGCTGCCTCACCTTGTACAGTCTTGCCCAGGTAGTCCCCCCTCCTCTCCTTGTTGATGACTGACTGGTAGATCTTGCCGGTGGTCAAATTGTTGTCCCTGGTCAGCCGGATGTCCAGGAAGCGTTCGTAGTTCCCCAGGTCCAAGTCCACCTCCCCACCATCATCCAACACGAAAACCTCCCCTGCAAGGCATCATAAGGTGACATTGTTCAATATCAAACCGTGACAAAAATATTACATAAAACAAAAGATTGAAAACGACTGCTTTGAGGATACAAACCCACCATGTTCATACGGTGAGAAGGTCCCAGCATCTATGTTGATGTAGGGGTCGATTTTGATTGCTGTGACATGCAGGCCACAGGACTTGAGGATTGTTCCAACACTGCTGGCAATGATTCCTTTGCCAATACCAGAGATTACTCCACCAGTAACCAATATGTATTTCATATTGAGGTGTGCTGTAAAAGTTGAAGAACAGCTTATTTAAAAGCTTAAAAAATAAGTTATATTCTTGTTGCTAGGTAGTTAGTTGGGTTAACTTTTAAATACATAAAATTGCTTGGATAAAGAGTTAAATTAATACAAATTAACAGGGGAACAGCGACATGACGAAACGCCAAATCACTACAGAAATTAGATTGCTTATGATTAAAAAGTATGTACGCTAGTTTGGTGATTTAAAACTACAAGGACACATTTATCCAGGCAACCTTAACTGAGCCAGCTAGCTAGCTAGGTCCCTAGCCTATTCAGTCATAGCTCTATGCATTGCATGTTTACTAGCTAGTTAGCTAGCAGAGTAGTTAAAAACAGCACGCTTACTCACCAAATTAAAATGATTCTCAGAACAGCCTTACAAATCGGCAATTTGTTTAAAAAAAAGTTTGATATTTAATACCGGATGCTTTGTTGTGCCTCACCATCCAGCTATTCTCAACACGTGTTGGTTGACCAATCATCACCAACGAGCATGGTGTTTCACACATTCCCAGCGATTGCTCGCCTGCTGTCGTGAAAGTAGCCGCATTAGGCCGTAGACATTTTTCTACATAAAAGTTTACAAATGATAACGTCTAATATAAGTTAGCGTTGGTTCAGCCATTTTCCTTCGATAACAATTGAAAGTGACAGTCATTCCACAATTATACATTATGGTATAATATTTGTTCTAATGTTCAATTTATTAAAGTGTGTGATAACACAAGATGCACTCTTATTGTGAAATATCATGTGTGATTGCGTCGTGCTTCACGCTGCAAGTCGCGGCTAAAACCTATTGCTGTTGTGGGCACCAAGTATGCGTAATATGTGTGCATGCTAGCCCACACCGAGATTTCATGACGGGTGTGAAGTGACGGTACAATCAGTAATTATCCAGCAGGTGGCGATCAGACTCCATCATGAATTCAGATCACCTTGATTTACAGTAAAATAGCCATACATTGCTACTGATGACAGTGAAAAATATTCTGCCAATGGGTGCCAAGCTGAGAAATAAATACCCCAAAGGCTGCACATCGTTTTAGATGTTCTCCACTCTGGACTTGTTAGCTGTCTCTCCATTTTAAATGACAACACAATTATTGTATTGTTTTTAGATTTGTTTAATAACACAAACAGGGGTTGCATCTTGCTTTTATATTGATAACCTCTTTGAAAAACCATTGGACGTGTGATGTCATATTTGAAAGGATGTATTTATATATGCTGAATATACTGTATACAGGATACATATGAGCACACAGTCTAGCTCTAACAGATTAAGCTCAGATGGATATAGGGTAGGGGGAGCCACAAGTCTTAATCTCTATCTCAAACATTAACACACATCAAACCTTCACAATCAGCAGGTGCAGTCTGGATACAAGTATGTGTTTGAGGGAGTTAATTTCAGACCTTAAAGAGCACAAGACAAAGGTCAGCCTCTCTTGTGTAATGAACTGGCCAGCCAGCCCTCTGTGCCGTGAACCACTGAGCAGGACAGAGGGCAGCTTGTCCTCCTTCCTCCGCAGCTGACGGACCAACTCATACGAGCACCAGTGTCTCACATGGTGTCCTCTGACAAATAATCACTCTGTTTGTTGCGCATGTTGATCTGACGTGGGCTGGGTTCTGTACTCTGTCGGGAGAAGTTGGTGTTTTTTGTTGTTGTTGTTGTTGTTGCTGATGTGGCTTTGCAGGATGACAGAAAGAGGGACAGGAGTCATGAACTGACAGACGATGACTCAGAGCGAACAGGTCGGACACTCTTACTGTACTGTCTGTCTGTTCTCTCCCTGTCTCTGGCAGAACCTCAGCCATTACACAGAAACGCAGCTGCCCTCAGGCAGACATAACACAATTTTAATTCATATCTAACCAAGGTTGTGATTAAATTAGTGTCTCAGGGCTGGCCCCTGCCTCCCCAGCCAGCCATTTCCTCTTAATAGATCTGGAGAGGAAACAGTGGCTGCCAGGACCAGCCCAACAGACCCGCTCAGAAGTGTGCACATGGATGATCCTGTTGCATGCTTTCTTCTATCCATGTGACGTCTCGTGTTCTTTTCCAGGAAGCAACGCATCTGTCGGTTAACATGTGTCTATTTCCAAGCCCCATCCCTTCAGCAACCATTCATGGAACATGTAAATGCATGTTAAGTCAGTCAAAGGTAATTGTCAATCTGACTGCCCATATTTAGACTGGCCAGGTTTTGATTGGCAGGTTCTCACTCATGTGCAGTGTGCCTGAAGAGGAACTCAGGTCTGATAGGTGGAACCTCCCCCATGTTAAGTAACAGCAGAGGGGTTAAACCATCCCCAGGCTGGGCAGGCTCTGCTCTGCTGTGGATTACCTTCACATGCATTTCTTTGGGTTTACAAAAGACTGGGGTGGAGTTTCTGAGGGGGGATGGGGCCTCTATTTCCCTCTCTCTCCCTCACGCTACCTTTCTTGCTCTCTCCCTCTATTTCTCCATCTTTCTCTCTGATCCCCCCCCACCCCCCGACCATGTCTCTCTTGTCTTTTCCACGCACACTCACATCAGCGTGATGACACACAAGTGTCATGCGTCGAAGGGGCGGCCATCACATTTGATCACATTTTTTTCTTGTTCTTCCATCAATGTAGCAGCCATAAGATCCCAGAGCTTCTGAGAGCCACGGGAGGGCAGGCGTTGTCACGGGGGTGTTTGTGCGCTCCGCTCGCCACTCCGCCGCTCTGACTTTTATCTCATTTAATTATGCTGAGAGGATGACATTCGAGTAGGAGGCTTTTTGTTCATGCTGAGATAGGGGCACTGTCGTTTGGGAGCATCAGATTCCCCCCTCCCCTCCTTTCCGCTGGCTCAATGCAGGCCCCACCATCTCCCCGCTCATCCATTGGCTAATTACATTAGCTATCGTTGCCCCCCCACCCCCCCTCACTTCCGTTGTGACTGTGGAACAGCTGGGATTGTTCCTGGAGTTCGAGTACTGGGAACCATGAATCAAACCCCTCCAGGTGCCACACACTGAAAGAGAGAGAGAACAACGATAGCAAGGACATAGAACAATAACAAATACCCCCTCCCTCCCAGACCCTCATTCATATCAATGTCACCTGCTGGAGATGTTCCCATTCCCCTCAATTGTGTTTTGTGTGTCTGGGAAAGCACCTAAAAAATGCCTTTTATTGTCATTTTAATTCTCCTTTGTGGATGATGTTTCTGTCGCGACACAGAGTGACATCACTGGCCCTGACACCTGCTTGTGTGTCCTCGTTGCTTCGTC
This sequence comes from Osmerus mordax, assembly GCF_038355195.1. NCBI lineage: Eukaryota > Metazoa > Chordata > Actinopteri > Osmeriformes > Osmeridae > Osmerus > Osmerus mordax. The sequence goes on from NC_090067.1 coordinate 8,984,197, forward strand.
TGACCGTGACCATGGTGGGCCCAGAGCGTGTCTGTCTGCGCCTGCCGGCCTGGCCTGGGCGGCATGTAGCTGGCGAGGGGAGGCGTCGAGGACATCAAACCCACCGGAGCCCGCCTCCACGTCTGCACGACCCTGCAGCAGACAGCCGAAGGACGAAAATCCGTCATTGGTGTTGCTGCACCGCAAAACATTGTTGGAGAGACGCAAGGAAGGTTCCAGTGTGGTGTGTGGTGTCTCACACTCTGGCTGTGGGTTTGACTTGGTGGCAAAACCACCAATTGTTTCTGTCACAAGATTCTTCATCCATTCACTGTTCCTTTTCAGCCTTATCCCAGTCTGTTCTTTCTCTGAGAGAAAGAGAGAGAGAGAGAGAGAGAGAGAGAGAGAGAGAGAGAGAGAGAGAGAGAGAGAGAGAGAGAGAGAGAGAGAGAGAGAGAAAGAGATAGGCAGATGTGTGCTCTCTAACAGCTGGCTCACTGACCTCCCGGAACGCTAGCTGGCCCACATGAATGCAATGCAGTCGTTCACAGATGTTTTCTCAGCCATCGTTTTGGTGAGTCCAAAGAAATGGCCGCGCCAACCACTGACAGTAACCACAACCATTCAATCTGGGTGGGTGAACTCTATTTGCAGCCATAAGGGTGTTCCTACCAGTCTCAATAATCAGTTACTAAATAATCACCCCATATTATAACAGGGTGGATTATAACACCCATTGCTTTCCTCTGCTGCTTAAATCCGCCTCCTTCTCCACTTCTCTCAGCGCGGCTTAATGATGCGTCCGTATGCAGCGGGCTCCAGGTCACATGGTTGGGCTGTCCAGCAGGCGGCCGGGGGTAGGGAGAGCAGAATCACATGTTCGCCCTGGAATGTCAGGCTGTGTTGAAAGAGGACAGGAAGCACACAGACATCAGTGTGAAAGCAGCCGGCTAGGGTCATAGCTTAACTGAGGCCGGACTGGCTATCTTCCCACCCAGGCCAGATACGGACACAGGGAAAACATACGTGACTGTAGTTTGAAAACGTTGTTTTTTACGGGGTATCTTTAGGTGTAGTGCCGCTCAATGGAGAAAACAGTTGTTCTGTGTGGTGTAATAATTCCTGACGGTTTAGACCGTAGCTCTTCTCAGAAGCCCAGGAGCTTTTCTCCTCATGAATGTGGGAAGGAACTTTTTAATCTAGCCTAAATCACTCTATTTCATTAAATAGCTGTACCCATTTTCTAACTGTTTCCAACTCCACCCCCCCTCTCTTCATTGCCCCCCTTTGGCAGTTATGTGCTTCAAGTGCCCTTGTGACGCTAGTCTTTGAGGAGCCCAGTGAATTAGTTGTATAATTATCTGTTATGTAACTGAGTGAATTAGGCAGGAGATATGTTTAAAATGAGGGCACGGATTGGTGGCGGAGAGTACTGTGTTCCAGCTTCGCCTTGCACAGTGGTGGGGGAGGGGAGTTGTGTGTGTGTGTGGTGTGTGTGAGTGGTGTGTGTGTGCATGTGTGCAAGACAGAGAGAAGGAAACAGTAAAGAGAGAGAGGGTGCTAGGAAGAGCCAGGGTGAAATAGAGAGATGCAGGATAAAGGAGGGATGTCTGTGCATAGCCATGGTGTAACAGTATGAGTCATGATTGAACTGAGGAACATGTGGCATGAATCCTCACAAACTAACTAAATCGAGACACATCCATCTCACACTACAGCTCCAAGTTACATGTCACAAGGTACAATCAGTACACACTCTGGACCACTGAAAGTGAAAAGAGATCTGATGTAGCATGCGTTTGAGCAGATTATATAGCCTTAACAGTAATCAGTTGGCTGGGTGGGGGCAGGGCGGGTTCAATGTTACACTCCTCTGACCAGCACACAGTATGATTGGCCCTCGAGGATTACCAAGAAGGAACTAGCAAATATAAACAAGTAGGAATTGATTATTAGATCCTACCTTTTAAGGTATGCAATTGGAACAATGACGCTACAAATGTTTGAGATTGCATGAAGCTTTCTGAAAACACACTACAACTCATAACAACTTGTGTTTGTGGTTCCGACCCGTGATGACCAGTTAGTGTTCAGTTGATTAATTGCTGACAGACTATCAGGTTCCATGAGGATGATGATGATGAAGGTTGCAAAACATTTTATGAATGTGCCACTCCCGTCTGTCGGGTTCAGTTAGTAAAAAGGATGAAGAGAAGACTGATGATGAAGATGGCAAAGTTTGCGGAGAATGTACCGAGGAGGCCAAGGAGCTGACCTCAAGAGAGAGTCCGTCCTCGTTGACCAATCAGGGTGTGTGGAATCCCGGGAATGTTCCAGCTCCACTGCAAGCTCACAGCAAGGAATAACAAAATAAAGGAGGGGAAGAGGGGATGAGAGCTGTAGAGGAGGAGGAGGAGGAGGAGGAGGAGGAGGAGGAGGAGGAGGAGAGGTGGGGAGTAGAGGAAGAGGGGAAAGAGAGGAGGAGGGCAGGAGGAGAGCAGAAAGATATCTACCTAGTCTGTTTGCTGCTGTTCCAGAAATGACAGAGTCACAGCATCATACCCAACAACCCTGAGGAACAGAACGTCTTGAGTGGAGAGCAAAAACAAGTCTGTGATAAGGCTTGAGAATGTCATGGTAAAACATTCCTAACTCATCTAAAATAACCCCCATGGCTCCAAAACAAAGTTGGTTAATCTGGTTGTTGTTAGAGAAGTTAGGCACACAAACACATACCAGTTTGAGTTGCTATTCTTGTTGAGACTCCCCAACCCTAACCCTAACTTCAACCTTAACCCTGACCTTGACCTCAGCCCAAAAACCTAACCTAACCTGAACCCTATACCCTCACTCCTACTCCCATACCGTAATGTAATTATAACCCTTATACTAATTCTAACTATAACTGTAAAACCCATACACCCCCCTAGAAATGGTGAATAAGTTGTGAGGACCAAGAAAAGTTCAAATGTTACTGTTTTACAATGTTTTTACTATTCTTGAGGGGAGTTCTAGTTAAGTCCACATACTCACACGCACACAGACATCTCAAAGGCACACTATGTTCATATTATTTATAGACACAGTATTGTGTTAACTGACAACATCTGAAACGTTTTCAGAAAGTAGTAAGATTGTGTCAGGACAGACTCAGATGATCTTTGACTGGGAGTAGTGAGGGCTTAAGTTTGGTGTGAAACCATCAAACAGAAAGGATGATCAATTTATAACAAGCGCAAGGGGGATTGCATCAGAGTTTGTGTCAGATTAGTAGTAGGCTGCTGAACTGGATGCTTGTACAGCTTGAGTGCATGGCCCTTATGTGGGTTAGTGTGAGTGTGTATGTGTGTGTTTAGGGAGTGAGGGTGAAGGACTCAGGTTTATGTCATTTTAAGTGTTTCAGAACACTCTGTTCTATTGAGAACAGAGTGTCTTTCTGGGTGTGCATGGAATGTTTGCACCTATGTGATACATGCTTTAAGTGTTCACTCGGCTGTGTCTCTCCTTCTCTCTGTCTCTCCATTTTGCCTTCTCTCTCCCTTTCTCTATTTATCTCTCTCACACACACACACACACGCATAAATACACACCATGCACGCACACACACACACATGCAGGGAGAGAGGAGACTAATCCTGCGTCCCTGTGGGAGCAGATGTCACAGGCACAAACAGGCGACAGATTGCCTGTGCCCACGGCCAGGCTGAAGGTGCTCTCTGAAACGGAGGGAGGTCATTACTGCAGGCCCCGCTACACAGGAGGAGACGAGGAGAGAAGGAGAGAGGAGAGTGGGGGAGAACAGTGGACAGTCGAAGAGGACAGGGAGAAGGACAGATGATGGAGATGAAGAGCTGAGAAAGTGTAGGACTGGAGGGTACAACTGACGCTAAGCCTGTGCTCTCCGCCGCGCCTCCTTCCTCTCCTACCAGTAAACAAAGCAGGTCACATTTAATCTGAAACTCTGAACTGAAACAACGATGTGGCACTCAGTTACCCAGACTTCGAAACGTATTTCGAACTCTGCGGATATAAAGCTTGAGGGGATTTTTCAAAGACGGAGAAGAACAGGCGTTAGTTTAGCTTGAAGACAGCCGTGTTCAAATCACTTTTCTGTATTATATCTTCTATAATCAAATCTCAACTATAACCGAAGGAAATGTTTATTCTAATGAAATCAGAAGTTGCTGTCCATCACCATCTCATTTTTGTGCAACAAGTTTTTTTGTATTTATATTTTATTTGGAATGCCCGAGATTCTCTATTTAGGTATACTTTGCTTCCAAGCTTCTCCTGCAAACTCAATCCCATAGAGAATTCCCTTTACCCCAGATTTGAGCTTGTGTTGTCGTCCAAACTGCACATCAGTAGTTTTAACCAATGGAGATGTATCTGTCCATGGTAAGTGTTGGGAGGGAGCCTCAGTGTCCCTAACAGCTTCTTCAGGAACTCTTAAAGTGATGAGTCAGCCCTAGGCCTGCCCCTGCTCTATAAAGAGCCAGACCTGCTCTCAAGAACCTTTCTTAAGTTTCCAGGTAACACTCAGGAAAAACAGGATGACGAAACATGCCAAGGAAATGAAACAACTTGGTAAAAGTCATCTGGAGGTTTGCTGGTGAAGTTCCTTCCAAAGGATATGAAAAGATTTAGTGATTCCCCTTGGGGGAAAAACCCTCTAAGCTACATAATTAACTTTGGGTGTCAGGAGAAAGGAGGGCGAGAGCTCCCTGGAGAGGCAGGCCAAGTGTGATGTTTCGAGTTAGAAAGGAACGGAGATCGACTCCTCCATCCAGGAGTGTGTCCAGCTCTGCTTTCCGTTCCTCTTCCTTCTGACTGAGGCTATGGGTCCCTCGTATGCTGTGGCTGACCGAGTCGACTGGGATGGGGATTGGAAGAAAGATGCTTGCATGCACGCACACACAGACACTCACGTGGACTAACACACGCACGCACACACCAACGTGCGTGCATGCTTACTCACATGCACACACACACGCCCACACATAAAACACACACACACAGGTTGTTATGTACAGGACAGTGAGTACAGTTGCCCCAGGCCCAGATGGTGCTCCTTCACTACCACAGAGGCTATTACATAAGTAGACTGAGCCCTGAAGCAGAGGACTGCCTGTCTGCCTGATTATCTGTCTGTATGTCTGTTGATCAGCCTGTCTGTCTGTCTCTCTCTCGATCGGCCTGTCAATCTGCCTGTCTATCTGTGTACATATATCAATTTATCGGTCAGTCTGCTTAGCTGCCTGTCTGATTGCCTAGATGCAGGAGAAAATAAGGGAGAGAGACAAAGCGAGAGAGAGAGAAGATGAGGTTGGAGGGGAGGGTGCTGGAGTGTATCTAGCTTGTGCCTGGAGAGACAGACGTGCAGAGCTTTAAATAGCTCTAATCCCACCCCCTTCCCTGCACATGCATTTGGCCACTTTCCTGCCACTCTCTGACAGTGCATAGTACTGAGGTATTATCTGTTACGTTCCTGGCTGTGCTGTTGTGTGTGTACGTGTGGTCAGATGGAGGATATTACTGTAATTAGGTCAAGATCATGTAGATGTGAGGGTCATCAGGTTCATTCAATTGAAAAATTGGGAATGTTGTTAAGTTGACGACATACAGCCATGTTGAAAAGAATGACTTTTCTGCCTTAAATCTGAATTAGCATCTTCACTAAGCTTTAAAGGACCAATTCGTACCTGTTTTAGATAGCAAACAGGAGCATTCATAAACTTCACACAATCAGTAGTAACTTTGTTTGTATCATACATTTTAATTTGTTTTGAACTTCACACACACACACCAAATGGGTGAAGCAAGTTCACAGTGTACAAAAAGAGCTGACCGTGGATTCAAAATGGACATCTAAAAAAACCCTCTCCCTCCCACTCATCCCTCTCCTTACACGCACCTGCCCATCACAACAACACCCCCTCTGTTCTCTCTCTCCCCCTCTCCCCCTTCCTCTCACTCTTTTCTGATTCTCTCTCCCCCTCCCTTCAAGCCGGCCTCTCCACTCTCTTTGTCCTATCCTCTTTTGTTGCACTCCCCAACAATGGCCTCCGTTGGAGGGTGTGTGTGTCTGAGAGGATGACAATGCTTCCTTGGCTTCCGCCAGACAGCCTGCCTGGCCACAATGGACTGTTTTAGATGCGGTGTGTGTGTGTGTGTGAGTGTTTGAGTGTGTGACGAGTCAGCATGCTGCCTCTTTAAGTCAGGAGTGTGACAGCTTGCGACTATGCACAGGTCTTTACCCCCCACCACTAAACACACTGCCACACACTGCCGAATGCTCCCACACACTCACACACATGCGCTGTAGAAGCTTTGGGGTGAACGGTTAAACGTGGCAAACGGGGGGTCACTGTTCTGACTGGAACACGATTCCCTTAGTCCACCAAAGTTGCATCCCAAACAAAAATGGTCAGAGCCTAAAATATTACCAGAGATACACAATTACAGCTCTTGACAGGCAGCAACAACAACAGAGGGGGGGGGGCGGCGTAGGTAGAGGGTATAATGGACATAGCGCTTTTTCCACAAAGACGAACCCCAAATATCTCTCGAGGTTTGTGTCCTTCAGTTGGCCACGCTGCATTAGCTTCCTGCCCTGGTGAGCACCAGCCCCGGCAAGGCACTGGTGTGCCCAATTAAGCAATCAGCACCTGTCAAGGGATGAGCTGGCCGGGCCGAAACACACACACATTGTCACATACAGTATTCATGACATCACCACTGACATTGGCTCACATCTCTCTGTGTTAAGATCTTGACGAGAGATGCAATGCTGGAGCTCCTCCGTGTCAAACGGCGTTCATATTTCGGATAACAGTTAAAGACTTTTGGCCTTTTTTGTCGCTTTCATGCAGAGGCAAGAACTAAATTAGGAGTAACCTAGGAAGTTTCTGGAGGAGGGTTGAGTTTCACTGAAGCAGGGCGGGGGGGAAGAGAGGGAGAATGATGTGAGTGGGGATGGTGGAGCAGGATGGAGATTAAGGACCGGGAGGGAGATGTTCTGTTCTGTTAGGGAACGTATGACCGCAAAAGCCCAAAAGTAACGTGCTCCCCTTCTCCCATCCACCCTCTGTCTTCCTCCATCCCCTCATCACTCCGTCTCCCCTTTTCTCCCCTCCTTCCATCAAGGCCTCCCTACCTCCATCTCCCATCCCTCCTCTCCTCCCTCCTGGTGCCAACGAGCTGCAGCTGCTCTGCGGTCACTCCCAGCTGACCACCCCAGGCCGTCCCAAGCTGCCAAACAGCTGCCCCAATTACACCCTCCCTTGCCTGACCACGCAGCAAGAACAGCCACCCAGAGAGAATACTGCCGTCCTCCCCGTCCCTCTCTCCTTTCACCTCTACCTCATTCCCTCTCTCCTTTCACCTCTACCTCATTCCCTCTCTCCTCTCCTTGACTGTGTCTCTCGGTGCCTGCAGCCTGTAGCCTTTTCCTCGCCTCCCTCCCTTCCTCCCTCCACCCTTCCCTCCACCCTTCCCTCCACCCCTCCCTCCCTCCACCCCTCCCTACAAGCTACCCTGCTCTGCTGGCTACAGGCAGCTAAACAGACTCTTTGTTTTGGGTCAAAGAGATGCCATAAAAAAGGCAGACTTTGTTCTGTTCTCCACTCTGTCTCTCCCCCCCCCCCCTCTCTCTCTCTCTCTCTCTGTCTCTGTCCTTGCTTCCCTTGTTCCACCAGCAGATGGTTAATGATTCATGAACAGAGTGCACACGTGCTTTTGGGAGTGTAGCATTACTCTGTTGACGTGCAAGGACAGCGAGATGATCTCTGCGTGTGCGTTTGTGTGCGTGCGTGCGCATGTGTGACAGAGTGACAGAGCTGGCTGACTTAACACCTATAGCTACGCCCGTGGAGCTTGTCAGCTGCCTCTATCGTCTTTTGTCAGTCACTTCCAATCAATTTATCCGATCTCTGTTTTCCCCAAGCGGCATTATTGTTACAGTCTTTATTGCTCCCCCTCTCCATCTCTTTCCATTCTCTCTCTCTCTCTCTCTCTCTCTCTCTCTCTCTCTCTCTCTCTCTCTCTCTCTCTCTCTCTCTCTCTCTCTCTCTCTCGTTTTCTATCTCTCTCTCTCTTTCTTTGTCTCTCCTTCCCATCTATCTCTGTGTCTTGCTTCTACAACAGAACACCCCTGGGCTTGCATCGCTCCTCTCAGGTTGCTAATCTTCTCTTCTTTTGCTGACCCCCCCCCCCCCCACACACACACACAGTGCAAAAACAACAACACCAGCAACAGCTGCCTGTAGCCTGTACCCGGCAGCAGGCCGCAAAGCGACCGTTGGTTGAAGGGAAATGGTCTTTCTCCATCCACTTCCTTCATAAGGTCAAACAATAAGTGGAAATGATTAAGGGTTCTGGGTTGGGAGGGTGGGAGGGTGGGGGAGGCATGGGGGGAGTTTGAGGGGGAGAGGAGGAGAGGTGGGGATTACAACGGCGGCACGCTTCACAGGACATCCCCTTGACAACAATGTGTTGTGGGATTTAGGAAAGGGAGGCGTGGTTGGGTGCGTGAGGGATGGGGGGGGGGGGGGGGGGACACTGCACACACACATGCACTCATGAAAACACGCAAACACAGAAGCATGCATGCAAGCCTGCACACATACACCCACACAAGCCTCAGTCAATGCTTTTGTTGCCCTCCAGCTCCCTCTCACCTAAAAATAAAACACAACAACCAAAGCGACTGCAGAGAGGGGTTGCAGAGAGGGGCTCACGAGGGGTTGCCCCTCATGATCCAAACCATGCTGCTGTTTTGAGGGACGGACGGATGGACGGACGGGGGTGGGTGTTTTTTTTTTGGGGGGGGGGGGGGGGGGTTGGGGGGGGGGGGTTGGGGGGGTGGGGGGTGGAGATGAGATGAAGAATTACATTCAGATGTCATCTTACTGACTGTTCAGAGACAACCCTGGTCTGCATGACATCTGACTTTGCTCACATTCCACACATTCGTCAGAAGAAACCTCTAGAGACAACGAAAGGAATTCACCCTCAACCACAACTTAAACCTGTTACTGCGTCGAGAGGGAATGGCAAGTAACCACAACCTAAACCTGTTACTGCGTCGAGAGGGAATGGCAAGTAACCACAACCTAAACCTGTTACTGCGTCGAGAGGGAATGGCAAGTAACCACAACCTAAACCTGTTACTACGTCGAGAGGGAATGGCAAGTAACCACAACCTAAACCTGTTACTGCGTCGAGAGGGAATGGCAAGTAACCACAACCTAAACCTGTTACTGCGTCGAGAGGGAATGGCAAGTAACCACAACCTAAACCTGTTACTACGTCGAGAGGGAATGGCAAGTAACCACAACCTAAACCTGTTACTGCGTCGAGAGGGAATGGCAAGTAACCACAACCTAAACCTGTTACTGCGTCGAGAGGGAATGGCAAGTAACCACAACCTAAACCTGTTACTGCGTCGAGAGGGAATGGCAAGTAACCACAACCTAAACCTGTTACTGCGTCGAGAGGGAATGGCAAGTAACCACAACCTAAACCTGTTACTGCGTCGAGAGGGAATGGCAAGTAACCACAACTTAAACCTGTTACTGCGTCGAGAGGGAATGGCAAGTAACCACAACCTAAACCTGTTACTACGTCGAGAGGGAATGGCAAGTAACCACAACCTAAACCTGTTACTGCGTCGAGAGGGAATGGCAAGTAACCACAACCTAAACCTGTTACTACGTCGAGAGGGAATGGCAAGTAACCACAACCTAAACCTGTTACTGCGTCGAGAGGGAATGGCAAGTAACCACAACCTAAACCTGTTACTGCGTCGAGAGGGAATGGCAAGTAACCACAACCTAAACCTGTTACTGCGTCGAGAGGGAATGGCAAGTAACCACAACCTAAACCTGTTACTGCGTCGAGAGGGAATGGCAAGTAACCACAACCTAAACCTGTTACTACGTCGAGAGGGAATGGCAAGTAACCACAACCTAAACCTGTTACTGCGTCGAGAGGGAATGGCAAGTAACCACAACCTAAACCTGTTACTGCGTCGAGAGGGAATGGCAAGCGAGATCGGCGATGAAGAACACATCTGGAAGCCTTCTCTGTCTTCTTCTGACGAAGCCCACAGGGGAAGCGCAGTGAAGTACGATCAATAAACCCACCAGAAGGTCCTGGGGGAAGGGTCTCGTTAGGACACCATGGACCTTCTGAGGCCTTCCCAGCATGCCTTATGCATGTCACCCTCTCTTCTTCCTGCCCACAGTTCCTAGCACGGGCTCGGAGCACTCAGTGAGCCTCCTTGTACGACCTCACTGATGCAAAGCACAGATGTCAGCTTTGCTGCGATGCCAAGCACCCAAAACTGGAACCACCCCAGTTATCAAATCAATCTTAGAAATGTAACTTGAAGGTGTGGCCAATATCTTTCATGGTTGATTGCGCATCATGCTAACTTGTGAAATCCAAAACTTGCAGTTGGACTGAAAAAAACAAAACGTGTGTGTGTCACTACCCACCACAGCAGCTTGCAAGAATTGCTCCTCAGACAAACAACTGGGTACTTTTTTCTGACGCAACCGTCGAGATAATGCAGCAGCTGTGCGTGTCTAGGTAAAGAACATGAAACACAGGGGTCCACTGTTGCAACTCATCGTTCTCAAAGACACAGACTTCCTCACAAGTCAACAGTGAGGTTGACTGTATCCTCAGCGCCTCCTCTCACGCCAACCAACCCCCAAACCACCTGCTGTCTCTCCGGGCTGGCTCTGGCTGGCTCTGGCTGGCTCTGGGTGCCGGGGCCAGATGACGGCCGGGGAGGATGAGGGGGGGAGTTGTGGTTTGAGATCTAGCTGGAGGGCCCTTTATCGCTAGGAGAGGCCCCATAAGAAAAGCAAGGCTGAATAAGTCGCCGGCTGCTGCTGACAGACTGACAGAAAGACAGACAAAGAGAGAGAGGGAGAGAGAGAGACACAGAGAGAGAGAGAGAGAGAGAGAGAGAGAGAGAGAGAGAGACAGAGAGAGAGAGAGAGAGACAGAGGGAGAGAGAGAGAGAGAGAGCGAGAGAGAGAGAGGGTGGGGACAGGGCCTTCATTCACTGGCTTTCTCTGGTAATCAGCACGTCTCAGTGTTTAACTGTCCTCCATAGTGTGTCACTTGCGCCGGGACCCTCATCTCTCTGGCCGGGTGCCTTGAGGTGGACCCTCATCTCTCTGGCCGGGTGCCTTGAGGTGGACCCTCATCTCTCTGGCTGGGTGCCTTGAGGTGGACCCTCATCTCTCTGGCCGGGTGCCTTGAGGTGGACCCTCATCTCTCTGGCTGGGTGCCTTGAGGTGGACCCTCATCTCTCTGGCTGGGTGCCTTGAGGTGGACCCTCATCTCTCTGGCTGGGTGCCTTGAGGTGGACCCTCATCTCTGATCTGCAAGTGAACCGTCCGTATCAGCTGTCAGAACACTCACACACAATGGAGGAAATGTGAACCAAACCAAATATTTACAATGGTGTATTATTAAGGGAAGTGGCACAGTTTATCTAAGTGATAAATCATTAGCGTACATGAGCACCTCTAGGCAAAAACGGTGACTTATCCTATATCCGCGTATGCACACTGTCTTCTAAAGAGATAATCCCACCGTCTTATTTGGTATTTTGTCATGTACTGTAGTATTGACACTAACGTAGGCCCAGGCTTTGTTCTGCAGTAACCATATCCTTCACTGCGAGACTTCAGCATGTTTGACCATAAGGGCATGAGCCCCTAACAACAAAGCGAATGTACTAACGAGTAGGAGAGAAGCCAGACCCAGTCATTCTTTATCCAGCAAGGACCTTCTGTAGAAACAGCAGGAACTGTTTAGCCACTGTCGCTCAGAAATCGATGCGCTCATCCAACCCCCACACCTCCACCCCCCGGGCCCTACACGGTCACATTCATCCACCAATCGTGTGAGAGAGAGAGAGAGAGAGAGAGAGAGAGAGAGAGAGAGAGAGAGAGAGAGAGAGAGAGAGAGGGAGAGATGGGGAGATGGAGAGACAGGGAGAAAGAGTGGGGGAGTGACATGGTAAGAGAAGGAGAGTTACTAAGGGGATGAAAAGCAAAGGAGAGCGATAGAGAGAAAGCCATGGACAGCTAAAGAGAAAGCAATTATCTCTGAGTTCCTCATATTCTAGTAAATCAAGCCAATAAAGGGCTTTTGGGTACGGGAGGATGCTTGCCTCCCCGGGACTCATGGTGATCCATAACAGGCTGGCTGCAGGTATCATGTTGTGAGGGAGGTGGGC